>NW_014577853.1:96399-105086 GCF_000485595.1 Priapulus caudatus
GGAGATCTTCATCGCCGATGTCTTGCAGATGCTGGGCGACGGGAAGACGTGCTGGTCGGCGGGCCCGTCGAACACGCTGCACACAGCTTCCCCCGGCACACAGAGTCTGCGACGAGCAACGAGCGTACGTGAGATGCGCGCGTTGTTATGACAATGTCACCCCGATATCATGCACCACCGAGCGTATCCCCTATACACGACCAAGAGTCTGCGACGAGCGCACGAGCGTACGTGAGATGCGCGCGTTGTTATGACAATGTCACCCCGATATCATGCACCACCGAGCGTATCCCCTATACACGACCAAGAGTCTGCGATGAGCGCACGAGCGTAGGTGAGATACGCGCGTTGTTATGACAATGTCGCCCCGACAGCATGCACCACCGAGCGTATCCCCTATACACGACCAAGAGTCTGCGATGAGCGCACGAGCGTAGGTGAGATACGCGCGTTGTTATGACAATGTCGCCCCGATAGCATGCACCGTCGAGCGTATCCCCTATACACGACTAAAAGAACTACGAATCTCACGTTTCGATCTAAGGATGAAATATGGTGTGACGACAGTATGGTCACGAAATCTAAAATAAACACTATTATCTAAGCTGGTAGTAGGTAGCTAGGTAGGGAGGTAATTAAGTTGCTAATTACTCTCCTGGGCTTAATACCTGTAGCCGACTTTGCAGGGACTTGTTCCGTGCGTAAGGTTCCACCATGCGCTCAACTGCGAGAAGTGTAGGTACGACCTCACTGCCTGCATCAGCATGTACGTACTTATTGGATTTCCAAAATCCCTGAAACACGGATATGCACAGAAACTAATTAAGGTTTTTTGCATTTAACAAGGATGCACGCTCCTACTAAGCAAATTTTGCACAGATGCTTTTTAGTAACGAGAATAACGGCTGGCTTTTCATCAATATTTTCACACGTCCAATGCTGGGCGATTGCATGGTTACTCACACAACATCTAGAGCCAGTGTGGCCTCTTTTCCTCTGTATTTTTGCACTAGTTAATCTATTTTTGAAACACACCTTGCTAGGTGTGTGAACTCCACACTTACATAGTATAACTCCAGTTATTTGCTGCCAATGGTTTGTTGATTTTTCTTATAACTTAATGTTTTCTTTTCTGTAGGATATTTTGTTCCTGAGAATGGATACTATAGCTAATCATTACAATGCTATAATTATATATGTAAGCATACAGGTTCTATATATATATTATTATGGTATATATAGACATATGACTTAAATGACTCATGTTACTTGGAAACGAAGCTCATCTCTTAGTTGCCATAATTGCACATAAAAGGACACATTTCCTTATAAAATCCAAATATTTATACCATTAAAATATTATGAGGCCTACTAATATGATCTCATATTAGAGTGATGGATTAGTTGGTTTCGTAATAATAATGTAAAATTAAATAAAAAATACCAACAAATACTGATTTTAAACTACAATACTGTTTCATAGCACTTATATATATATGCTTACTACCTTATAGCGTCAACTGAAATAAGAACTAATTAATGTGCTTATTTGTTACTCAATTTTACCATGTTTACAATGTTATGTAAACCTCCAATTCGATTATGTAAACCATAAAATAAGGGCGCGTGAAGTACGTTGGATACTTTAGCTGTATGTCCGGATATGGCTGGAATGATGAATGACTCAGGCTGCTGAATACATATATATATATATACGAGGCCACGTGCAGAAACAGAGAAGACACATCTATTTTGCACCACCAGCCGACTGTGTATAATGTTACTATTACGACAAACTTCCTGAATCCTGATAGTAACAGGGACAATGTAATCGGAGACTCCAGGGCAATGGTTTTGACTGTAGATGGTGAACATATAATTGTAAAACAAGGCAGCATTCCACAAAAATCAACGTACTAAATTGGCTATAACATAGTACTGCTCCTCTGACCCACAAGAAGAAGCAAAAAGTATCATACAGAATTGTGAATGTCCAGAAGCACACACAAGTACCACACACGCGCGCACACATGTATGCACGCACACACGCACGCACACACGCACACACACTGTGATATTACATGCTGTATCAGCCACGTAAATACAACTAATACACATTTTGCTCATTTTGACTACATGATGAGTAAATTTTGATTAAACGTGAATGACACTTTTCAGTAATTTTAAAACTGTTCATTCTATATTCATTTATTGTGTTAGCTTTGTTCTGTAGCATATAAAAACATGCTCGTGTGCTTTTAGTTTCACTTTTGTATAGCCTAAAGATGGGGCAAAACAATTTATGAGAAATCTCTGAATGTCACCGTAATATCTCTTATAGAGTAGACTGCCTGTTGCAATTCTGTACCATGAAAGATTTTATCAATAAAATTAAGCCATTTACAATACAAGACAATAATAATAACCAAAAACAACACTTCACACAATTTATCACACGTGTCTGCCTAGTAAAATGTGAGATGCTGAAAACTGTGTTCTAGTTAAAGCGAACTAGAAGTATTCATGCTGTTCCACTGCAGTTCTAACTTGACATAATGAGGGAGATCATAGCAATATAACACAGTGGGAAGCCTTTAAATAGCTTGAAATAGAAGTATTTAGTCTAGCATGAATTATAACAGTTCGGAAACAAGCATGTGAGGGTTTTAAAACGTACTTACTTTAGATTATTATTGTATTCTGGCACTGAACAAGTTTAAAATACATTAGAACAGAGAAACTTCACAAAGGCAGAGGCTCTATAATTAACATTCGGTAGCACTTTTCTGTCAAGGAATTTTCCTTCTAAGTTTCGCTCATAGGGTCTATGTCCCCCAGGGTACTGCCGGAACGTACCCTGGTCACAATTTGATATGGTTAGGGTTAGGATTAGGGTTAGGGAGTAGGCGTAGGCGACTCACTAGACTCGTTAGTGGAGTAGGCGAGGTACGGTCCGGCATATTAGATAGTACCAGGGTACGTTCCGGCAGTACCCCGGGGGACATAGACCCTCTCAGCGAAACTTAGAAGGAAAATTCCTTGAGAGAAAAGTGCTACCGAATGTTAATAATAGAGCCTCTGCCTTTGCGAAGTTTAACAATGGACTATCCAATAAAATAAACAAAGAAAAAGGCACGCAAAATGCAGTGTGCAGCGGACAGGTTCACAGGTGCTGTCATCAAACAAATCCAGACTCACCTTTTTGGCAGAATCTGAATAGTCCATTGTTCCAGCAGGAAGCCCTTGGCTCCCGGAGGACCGCTGGTCGCTGAGGTCGCAAAGACCTGATCATCACCATGAGTGCAGTTGGGATACACCAATACCTCGAGCATCATGGGTAGGTCGTTGTGGAACATTTGCATCATTTGCTGCTTCCACTGAGCTGCTCTCTTGCACTGGAGGCACAAAGTCATCCTAGTTTAATGCTACAATGGTGTAATACACTATATGCCCAAATGCACGTTGATCTATCTACTGACGAGTAATATTAGCATAAGATAGTGATTTGATATAATAATTATTACTGTCACTTATAACAGCTGACAAGGTTGTGGAACTTTAATTTTTAAATAACCTTCTGCTAATGTAAACTCCATCCCATTATAACACAATGGGTGTCAAACAATGAACACCACTTGGACATGATTGGTAGTTAGTACGTTTTTGGAAGCATTCCCCATTTTTTCCACATCTGAAATGAGCATATGGTTCTATTTTCGAAAGGTTGACTTAGGGGCCTTTAATTTTTTGTGGCTGTGAACATCTGGACTCTGAGTAGGAAGAAGTTATCAATATCAGTCACATAAGGCTTATCCAACGTTTGTGCAACTGGGTTCAGCTTAATATTTTAGCTGTAGGACTACAAACTTTCATTCCATACTTATTTACATATTATTTTCCTGCTGTATTTGGTGCTTTACTTCCTAAGTCTGTAAGTGAAGTAATTTTGTATGGCTTGAAGCATGTCAATAACCATGTATCAATAACCGTGATGCAATTGAAAACAGAAAGATGACGACATTAGGTTGGTGGGTGTATTACAAAATCTTAAGATGCTAAACTAGCTTTCTTAATTAGTTCATTATTAGCTTATAATTAATTTTTAGACAATATTTCAGGCATTGTTCACATGCCCTTTAGCTAAGTTTGACGTTAGTTGTCTAGATACATGATGTATGCTGCTGCAAGTCCTGTACAGCAAAGTGATGCAACATTTTGTCTCCTTGCATGGTGCAGTGGCCTGAAGCTAAGTGTCAAATATAGAAACCTTGTACCACTAAGTTTCAAGAAAACAGATAACAAGGTAAGAAATGATTACACAGGCAATTAAATATACATGGGACATCTAATATGGACCTCTTTGCAAAAATTGCCATTTACGTACATACACTAAATGTACATATTTATAGTTACCAGCTTGTCGTGAGTACTGCAATTGTCATGTACCCATTCCACTGGTGATCCGTCCATTGATGGGCAATGCGGTCCCCGGCTGTGGCCCTGAGCATTATTGCATGGGACTCGACCTTCCAGCACCAGCATTCCAAATTCAGTAAACCAGTCCTCTGGCTGCTTTAAGTCTAACTGCATATCTGTAACACCTGCAAGCATACAAAAAATAGCAGCTACAAAAAAAGTTTTCATTGTTTCAAGGCACCTGAGTCTAATTTTTATCAAAAGAAGCTAACAACACAGATGTTTGAATTACTGTATATATATATATATATATATATATATATATATATATATATATATACAGGGAAGTGTGTTCATGCTAATTTAAATAAAATAATAAACCCCCATTTTTCCATGGCCCAACATCCCACACTCCGAAAAGGCAGCAAACAATGACACTTCACCCTGTACCTTTACTGTTAAATGTTATTAGCTTTAGGCCACAACAAAATATAGGTGTGGTTACCGTTTCATGCCGGAAAAAAATAGGGTAGGTAGGTAGGAAAAACATTTTATTTACGAACCATGCCCGAAGGATGTGCGTTGTGCCTTTTGAAGCAGGAACTGTCCAATTCATTTTTTTCCCCCCCAAATAGGGTCGGTCGGGAAACGGTAACCACACCTATATTTTGTTTTGGCCTTAGCTGATATCTTTAATTATGAATCATTTAGGCTCTATAGTGAATGCCCTGTATTTAGTGAACAGTCGAAACAAATAAATAAATGTTTATACCTCTTCTTGATTGGCCTATCAATTACATAGTATCTATAGAATACCTATAGTACCACTTATTTGACCCTAGAAATCTAACCCTCGGCCAAAACTGCTGCTTTTCTTTAGGACTCCCCATGCATATACACTCCTACCAAATAAACTTTTTTCTTTTCTTATTGATGAAGCATGACCTTTCATCATTCACCTGGCACTCCTTAAAATGATTAATAGTTGAGTCACTGTATATCTAACCATTGAGTATGATTTTACTTCCAGTTTCAAACTAAATATGGATGTTTTTATGTTTTATAATATGATATTTGTTTGCAATAATCGCATGTATGATGTGAACACAATACCAATCTCATTCTTTGGATGATTACGATGCAGTTCTTTGTGCTGTGAAACGCCTTTCAGTAATAATAACACAATTTATACTCGTAAAACTTGTTGGGGAAGCGCAAACAAGTTAATGCTATCAGGAGGGAATAATGACAAATGTGAATAATGTTCTTGCCAGAATATTGTGTTAATACCCCTTTGGCCTTTCATATATTTTGTTTCTCTCTTATATGACTCTATCCATAGAATTATGTAAACATGTCAGAATTTATTTAGAAATTGTTCCTATTATTTTTCCCCCGAGCAAAGCTGGGTACCCCAGCTATTCACTCATATGACACCATAGCAATTTTGCTGACCGTTTTCAAAAAATGACCGTTACCGTGACCGTTACGAAATAGCAGTCCAGATTTGTATGCAGCAATAATAAAACCAAATTCAACTGGAAAAAAATGCTACAAATAAGAGAGATGTTCTCCTCTTAACTAAAAATATTATTACTAGCTGTAAATCCAATTAAAAGCCAGGAAATGAAACTCCTGAAGGGCCTGTACAGCGACCATTGAACAACATGATGCCCATGTGCAATTATATTATTCATGATCGTAATGACTTCATAATAAGCAAAAATGACTCAGTGTAAACATTAATGTCACTAAATGCTGGGCATGTGAAATTCATGTGAGCAATGCTCCCGAACTCTGTAACAACATGCAACAACCACCCACAATAACAAATCTATTTAAATCCACCCATTCACCCTTCATAGTTCATATATAGCAAGGTCTGACTAATATCAGTAAATATAGTGCCCTTGCCATGGAGATAAGACCACAATTCAGGCCATTCATGTTTCACCCAGGAATCTCACAGACTGCCGCCTACTGATTTAATGAGCAGACCTCATATACTGGAATGAATAGCCGATACACGCGCAACATGTATCGTCGCAGCAAACTCTCAGATGTCCCCGTAATTTGCACGTAGCTGTGATCAATAATACCATACTGTGGAAAAGAATCTCTCTCGCCCAGTTGAGAATTCACACTGGCTCCGCTTTTTACACAATATGCTATAAATAGCACAGTCACCTGGCTACAGAATGGATGTTCAGCATCGTGTGATTGCAGGCCTCCCTCTTACACCTTCACCCCTCACACCCTCACCGTTCAGCTGAGCAAAGAGTGAGTTGAAACCAGATCGCGTATTCCCCACGCATCTCGGCAAAAAAAGAGTGGACAGAGAACGACCATGAACGGTCATTCAGTCATATTGTATGAACAGCTTGGGCTGAGCATATGCAAGGCCAAACTGGCCCAAATCTAGTCAGATGGGTCGTGCATGACAAGTCAAACCTTTAACAATTCATTATGTACACAGTATGAAACGTTAGCATTCATACACGGGGCATTTTCATGGTAATTATGCATAGCCGATGATAAGTGCTAACCAGCTGTACCACATTTGTAGGTAATAATTGGGAATGCTTACAGGCACGAGGTCTACTGTAGGCTACATGCCACTGCAAGGCTGACCTGATCTACAAACCAGGCACACGTGCTCGGTATACATTGCATTTCAGCAGGAGTACTATGATCACAAAATTATGTCATTAATGGTAATAGTAACTGTACTCATGGTACTACGCCATAAACATGTTTATTCGCTTTAGACGCACACATAATTTACAAAATACAAACCACGTCTTCTTCCTTCTGCCGTTCATTTATACACAACATCAGAAACGGTTACTATAATGCATTAGATTCACCAATGTTCACAAACATATGGGTTCTGATCCACATGGTAAACACTACTCACGCGTGAATGCCTGGCTGCAGTACTAGTAGCTGTGTGGCAAGGTTACCAGAATGCCAAACTGAGCTATTGCACACTGTAGGCAAGTCTGTATATGTACATGTGGGTAGGGTGAGGGCGATACCAGCACCCACACACTACATACTAAGAATACCATGACTGTCTGGATATTTCTACCTCTATTATGATTGCTTTGTACTCACTATTGGATGTTGAAAATGAAAAATAACCGCCTAAAACCATCTTATAGTGCAATATTAAACATGGGCTGCATTGACTAGCTATCAGCTGATATAGACGGAAACCAACTCGCACTTGCAATAATAACGTCAAACACTGACAAAGAGATTGGGCGCAGTCTAATCATTGATTCGCGGGCAGAGACTGTCTACGGATACACTATGTAACTAGTAACACTGGTATATATTGCTGTTTGATATCACAATCAATATGGGCGAAAACCACTGCCATGAGTCACACCATGAATGTGTTATTCTCTATGCATCTTTATCAAGTCACATAGATTACAAATACACCAATACCACTGATAATCAGTACGTTTTTCAAAATTCACATTCAATGACGACCTTTCAACCAATATGGCTGAATGAATAATTATTTTTCAATACGTAGTAAGGTACGTTCTTCTATGATTTCAACGAATTTTGTACCATTTCAAGAACAACTATAGATTGAAATAACAAAAGATAAATTTATATTAAAGTCACAGGCAAGAAGTTCAGTGTTGTTGTTGGTGTGTAATTTCAATACATTCAGCATGCAGTTTATTTAGGTCAAATTAAAATAAGGCATTTTCTAGCATTTTGATTTAAGACTAAAATCTACATTCCTGAAAGTGTGCAGCCACACAGCATGTGAGAAAACATGTTAATGATGTAGCAGTAACATAGCTTTAATAAAAACATTTCATATTGCAGATAGCATCTCATCTCAACTCTCATCCGAAATATGAAATTTATTACTTTATTTTGAAACCGTTTACAAGCACAATATGGTAACTATCTGCTGTATCAATGGTGATTAATGGTTTATTGTGGGTACAATCTAACGAGGTGTTTTACAAGATATATGTACAAATATATAAAAGATCGGCAAATCAACTTTTGTCACAGACAAAAAAGACTGATGTTTATGTGCGTGGCCTGACAGAATAGCTCTAAATTAATGTTTAAATATGTAGGTATAACTTTACTACAGTGGATTATTGAGAATGCTAACACTATATATAATCAGTGCATGAGTACATGAAATCTGATATCTACTTCAGTAGCCTTTAAAGGCATAATTCGACCATCGATTATGCAAAGTTGACGAATGCTACAGTAACTGGCACCTT
>NW_014577853.1:105096-108218 GCF_000485595.1 Priapulus caudatus
ATGATTGCACATGTATTTATTTATATTGACATCTCAACCATAAAAAACAAACATGTGCAACAACTAAACTCTCCATATAACACCTTACACATAACACTACTGCACTGGTAACACATGCATCACAGTCACTAAGCCCGCGCGTAGCGCGGGTTTCAGCTAGTTAGTACAAATCTTATAACATATGATACGAGTAACGTGGCTGCTGTAAAACTTGTAGTAAAAAAGCGTTACAAATTGTAACGGAAATCTATTTATGGCAGTGGTTGATTGAGCCCATGAGCGAGAGCGCCATCTTTTGTGGAGTTTGGCCATGTACTTGCAGCCATTTACATAAACTGCGCAATGGGAGCGAACGCGAGAATTTCGTCAGGCTTTGTGTGATTTCGCGTGACACAGCTCGGTTACAAACACAGACAGTATGTTTTTATAAAAAGTGAACGCTGACCTTCAAATAGAAACAAAGATAAAGTGAAATGGTTGAACGTTTGTTGTATTCGCGTGAAATCAAGCAAGCGTCGAGCGAATTTTGGCAGCATGCTTTCCTACCTGCTATATATTTATGTGTCAGTGTGCAGCAGCTAGCGTGCGGCGGCCAGCGTGTGACAGTGTGTTGCAGATGAGCATTTAATTGGACGGCATTTACAGCAAATTGTCGGCAATAATAGGTGAAAGAGAGTAGAGAAACATTAAGACTTTGGTAGTAAATAGATTTCGTATTTATTTAGCATTATATTTTATTGAAACGCTCCAAGTGCCTGTGCACATGCAGGTTAATAGCAAAATATGCGCTATTACTAATGCAGGTATATATAGTGCAACAGTCACACGTGATAATAATTTTTCGGGATAACAACTACCTGTTTCTAATAGTAATAATACCAGGAGTAAGATAATATAGGATATCATCTTATATTATCCTTATTATATCATCTTATATTATCTTATATCATCCTATATTATCTTACTCCTGATAATACTAGTAGTAATAGTAGTACTAATAGTGATACTAATAGTAGTAATACTAATAGCTGATACTGATAGTAGTAATACGGTGTACATACTGTAGGCCTATACACCATTACCAGTGGCAGTACACGGATATCATTTATAAATTGCGAAGTTTGCACTTTAACCTTAGTATATATATTTCATATATAATCACGTATAACACGTCAACATCCATGAGCAATGATGCAATCGTCAAATGTACTGTTAATTAACGTTACGCAAAAAATTATGTTAATTCATTAGAACACAAACAAAGTTTACGTAACTAGTGAACATACCCTCCTCTGGCTTCATTTTGTCTACTTATGTAGGTATACGTCGTCTTGATCGAAACCTCACCAAGTCTTCTTTATAACCTTGTCTCGAACATTTCTAACCAAACATTTCCACCGAGTAATTCCTATGGTTCCGCAGATGATCATCGTTGCGACTGCTCAACCCGTGACGTCGATCTGCTGACTGGCTGTGTGCTCAACCTGCTGGACTGTGCTGCGGCGGGTCTAGTCAGGAAGCGGTTCGGTTCAAGTTTCGCAACCAGCTAAATCTGTAAGCGTCAACATCATAGTCGGCGCTGCAGCTACATGTTCGCGCGTGGCTGCTGTGCAAACGAGTATTTTTTAAGTGGAATTTTTGCTGTTTAGAGTACATCTACTCATAATTATATATTTATAGCTAGCTGTGTATTATTATAAACAAATATAATTTTGACTGAGGCAATTTTTGTGACGAAAAGTCTGTTTATTTATTTGGTCAACATTATGAACATACACAGCTGTACCAAAACGTTATGCCTAGCCTGAACATGTCAGCAATGGCCATGTTTATTTATACCAGTTACCCGTTGTGCAGTTTATGTAAATGGCTGTCGGAATCAGGAAACACCCACCGGCGCTCTTCGTGACCTCATTTTTGCGCCGCAATGATGCAACACTTTTGCAACGCTCCACTGGCGGCTTTGACGAGGCTCGTACAAAAGTTGGAAAGCAGCGTGGTAGTTTCCCAAAATGCAGTGCGCCGCCTATAGCCCTGTACCAAACTGCATGCAGCGCCCCAAATTCCACGACAGATGGCGCTCTCGCTCAATTCACCACTGCCATAAGTAGATTTCCATTACAATTTGTAACGCTTTAAAGTTTTACAACAGCCAAGTTACTTGTATCCTATCAAGAGCTAATAATATATTAGCTCTTGATCCTATGTAATAAGATTTTGACTAATAAAAGTTGCAGATATTAAAAATCCGACCGTTATTTCATGAAAAATTTGATAAAATAGTACACGGATTGTGCGCCCAGTTACCTCTTTCAAATCATACGCTGTTTACGAATCTCCATTCGCTGGATTTCCCCGGAGCTCCGCCCACTTTAAAAATAGTGCTAGCATTGTGGCAGTGGTATCCTGAGTGCACGAAGAGGCACTGCATGCAGTTTGGCAGCACCCCTTCGTATAACTCAGGATACCACTGCCACAAGGCTGGTACTATTTTTCAAGTGGGTGGAGCTCCGGGGAAATCCAGCAAATGGCAATCCAACGGCCGTGAAGTCTATCAAATTTCTATGATTTGCATGTTTGTTGGTAGACAAATTTAGATGTTTTAAGCCGACTACGCAAAAATGTATCAAAGACAATGTTCGAGAATTAGGTATATTGGCAAGCATCCGAAAAATTCATGATAAATATTAAATAAACACGTGAACTTAGTTTAGTAAACAGCGTAATGATTTGAAAGTAGTAAACGGGCACACAATACGCGCACTATTTCGTATCACTATTTTATCAAATTTTTCATAAAATAATGGTTGGATTTTTAATATCTTTGCAACTTTTATCTTACTATAATTTGGCGAATGTGTCATGTATGTATGTATCTATGTATTGTATTTACATGAAAGGCTCCGTCATTTGGATGCCAAATAGCGCCAAATTACAGAAGAGATCGATGAGTACCATCGGGACGGGTCTAACTAATACTCGGTTGAAACCGTGTTCGGTCTTAAAAAAGACAAAAAAACACACAAATAATGGTAAACATTTGCCTGAAAAATAGGGGCGCTGTTTTGTTCGTTCTGTTTGTATTTCGTTTGTTCAACCAGGTTGAATTTCGTGTTGTTTCG
>NW_014577853.1:109950-115244 GCF_000485595.1 Priapulus caudatus
GTGATTCTACATGAATATTAGAGAGAGAGAGAGAGAGAGAGAGAGAGAGAGAGAGAGAGAGAGAGAGAGAGAGCAGATTGATTGAAATTAGATCAGCTCGAATACATCTCTTACCAACAGGATGACGTACGGACCAGTGATCCACCATAATAAACTTGATCGTTATATCCGTGTGAATGCAATAGGTGATCTATCCAAATACATACTCATACGCTATAGCAGTGCACCTGTGTATTATCATTATGACTATCATATTCTTATCGCAATAGCTGCTCCATCGTCATACCATGAACATTTATAGAGTCTAACATTTATATTCTCTTATTTCAATTTTAGAAGGCATGATAACAGACCAAAATTGCAATAAAAATTACAATTGATAAAAATTCACTTGAATGACTAAACCTAGTATAAACGGTTGTTGTTAAATATTTTTTCCTTTGTAGGGCCTACAGTATCTGTTTAACGAATAATTAAATCGGCTGAATTCTTATATACCAACTGCATGTATTAAGTAATTTTTTATGCAAAAATATCTGAATAAACATTTCAGTAACGCTGATAAGGTCTCTATGTCCACCAGGGTACTATCGGAGGGTACCCTGGGTCAAGGAGCTACATATAACAGCTATATGTAGTTATATGTATAACTATATATTATAGTTATATGTATTAACAGTTATATGTAGCTCCTTGCCCTGGGTATGGTTCGATATATCGGAAAGTACCTCGGGGTACGCTGCGATATGTCGCTGCGTACCCTGCATTGTCCCATCGTACCATGACTTTCAGCCAACTGATGTCGTAATACATACACTCTGTCAAGTTACCACATCACATAGAAGAAACTACAAAACATCGCAATCCAATAAAAATGTATGCTATGTTTGACTATATTTTTCTTTTTCCTTTTTCATATATTCATATTTTCATTTTCATATTCATTTTCATATTATTCAAATATTCATGATCTGAGAGAAATCTTTCCAAATGTACACCACCAACGGGCACAACAGTGCTATCAACCTGCATGTTGCATAATTACACGGTGATACATACAATTTCCAGAAGAAATGCGAATACTGAAACGAATATTTTGCGGAAACGGACCCAAAACAAGAAACGGGAGCATAAAGTCAGGGTACGGTGGGACAATGCAGGGTACGCAGCGACATATCGTATAGTACCCCGAGGTACTTTCCGATATATTGAACCGTACCCAGGGTACCCTCCGATAGGGGTGCTGCTATCCCCCGGGCATGGAGTGAGGGTCACGCAACGTGGCAGCACTAGTGTTAGGGTTAGGGTTAGGGTTAGGGTTAGGGGGCAGGGTTAGGGTTAGGGTTAGGGTTTTTGCATCATGATATCTGTCCCCACACCACAGATTAATTTTTGTGGATGACGCCCCTATATATAGAGATCCGATATATAGATATTTAGTGTTAGGGTTATGGTTACCACAGACTAAAGGATACACTACACTGTATCCGTTAGTCTGTGTGGCTACTGTTAAGTTTTGAAGTATACGTCAACTGTATCACGTGACCCTCACTCCACGCCCGGGGGATAGCAACACCCCTCCGATAAGTACCCTGGGGTACATAGACCCTATCAGCTTCAGTAACTGCTCCACTATAATGACCTTGTGACAAGAGCAGTTAATGACATTCAACAACTACTGCAATAGGGTAAGGTCCATTTCATAATTTTTGTTCAACAATCCATATAATATATCCATATATTATTTATAGTCTACCCAAAATGTCATGAAGTTTAATTTAAAGGGTTTGAACCCTGCAAGCATTAAATTCACACAATCTTTGGTTTCAGGAAGTACCAATATATTATTGAGTTAAATATTAACATATACATTGTTATTATTCAATTTCTAATGTTACAGTAATACGAAAGCGATATCACTGAAATGCATTTAGAAGCGAGATTAATGAGGTGATCACCTTTGAAACCAAAATATCACAATAGCCAGAAATTTTTTTTGTAGACAATACTTCTTAATTATCTATATATTTCATGTCACACATTTTACAATTTTTATGACTTCTTTTTAACAATTTTTTCTATTCTTTTGGATGACTTTTTTGATTTTCTTACTGGCTTACATTCTTCATTGCTGCATATTGCCTGATCATCGATCTTTCTCTTCCGTTTGCCTTTTTTTCTCTTCGATTTTAAAGTTACATTAGTCGCATGAAAAGAGTGAATGCCATTTTTCACGGTGGCTTCTTCTAAATTAAGTCTATCACAGTCATTTGTTTCACTATGCTCTATTTCATTACATTCAGATGGTGCCACAGTTTTTTTATTTTTCTTGTTTTTCTTCTTCTTTTTTTCCTGCAAAGGTGACATTTCAGCATTGTTGTTTGTCACACCAGTATCTATTGTTGATAACGTGAGTAAAGAGGTTTTAGGTATCGCTGTCAACTCTTCTTCAATCCTTGCCAGTCTTGCAAGCTTGCCATTCATTGCCATTCCATGCCTTGCACCCCTAGCAATACGTAAGGTCAAGGTAACAAATCAGAAACGATAGAAAATCTAAACTAATCACTTACACACACTCATTTTCCATGAGAATATTTTAGAATTATTCTTGTATTAGCTTCTCCATCAGAAGGGAACAAATGAAAAAGCTGGAATTAGCCAATCAGTTGAGATCTGACCAAATAGAAAAATATACCACAATTATTACTCTAATGTATTAGAACATGAACCAGGTAGTTACATAAAACAGTCATTTTAAAAGAATATTGAATGTAAATGTATAACGTAAATAAACAGAAAAAAAATGCAGTTCTGATGATCTGTGATGACTGTAATAATACTTGACTGTGAATGCAGAGATGCCAACATATATTTGAAGCAATCTGTAGTTTCTGGCCATCAAATTAGTAGTTCGAGGGTCCCGTACTGACCCGAGTTTGCTAGGGGGGTCCGGCATGCCCCCCGGAAAAAATTTTGAGATGCAATTTCCTGCATTCTGAGGGTATTTTCCAGCTATGGCACAGTATATTATACATCGCAGTTAAATATACTGTGCCATAGCTGGAAAATCTTAGCTAAACATAGTAATGAGTCTATTCCTGTCCTCGGCCAAAGTGATGCAAGAGTATTCTGATACTTTACCTTCCGGCTTATTATTTACTCATGTATACAAATAGGATAGTGTTAAACTGCTGAGCCACTTATTTCAGTGCTATTTATTTATATGTAGCCACTTATTTATATGCTAACCAATGCTGAGCAGAAAAAGAGCTTATGAAATACAGGGAATTCAAGGATAAAAACAAGAGTGCAGCCGCATTTATAGTGATTTATTATATAATTTATACCGGGTAGAGGGAAGAACTATTTTACAGTCAATAACCATTTGCAGATTATTACCTTGTAAATTTGGACTCTTAATTATAAAGCTGTAATATTTCGATCGTGCAAATTAAGTTCCGACATTTGAATAGATATGTTAGGTAATAAAGGTAATGCCTTACTTGTGAAACACCTACAAATTATAGCTAAATGAATAGATATATATAATCATGTGCATTATATATATATATATATATATATATATATAGAATTATGCATAGACTTTTTTTTATAAGATTGAACTTATTACCACAGGTTCACAGGCACTTGGAACGTCTCAATAAAAAATAATAATGGTAAATAAACACGAAATGTCTTTACTACCAAAGTCTTAATGTTTCTCTACTCTATTTCGCCTATAATCAACTGTAAATGCCGGTCAAATGCTCATCTGCAACACACAAGTACACCGCACGCTAGCTGCTGCACACCAACACATAAATGTATAGCAGGTAGGAAAGTGTGCTGCCAAAATTTGCTCGACGCTCGCTTGATTTCATACGAATACAACACAAATATTCAACCATTCTACGCCATCTTTGTTTCTCTTTGAAGAACAGTATTCACTTGTTATAAAAACATATCTGTGTTCTTAACCGAGCTGTGTCATGCGAAATCACCCAACGCCTGACGAAATTCTCGCGTTCGATCCCGTTGTGCAGTTTATGTAAATGGCTGTCGGAATCAGGAAACACCCACGGCGCTCTTCGTGACCTCATTTTTGCGCCGCAATGATGCAACACTTTGCAACGCTCCACTGGCGGCTTTGACGAGGCTCGTACAAAAGTTGGAAAGCAGCGTGGTAGTTTCCCAAAATGCAGTGCGCGCCTATAGCCCTGTACCAAACTGCATGCAGCACCCCAAATTCCACGACAGATGGCGCTCTCGCCTCAATTCACCACTGCCATAAGTAGATTCCATTACATTTTGTAACGCTTTAAAGTTTTACAACAGCCAAGTTACTTGTATCCTATCAAGAGCTAATATATATTAGCTTCTTGATCCTATGTAATAAGATTTTGACTAAAAAAGTTGCAGATATTAAAATCCGACCGTTATTTCATGAAAAATTTGATAAAATAGTACACGCGATTGTGCGCCCAGTTACCTCTTTCAAATCATACGCTGTTTACGAATCTCCATTCGCTGGATTTCCCCGGAGCTCCGCCCACTTTAAAAATAGTGCTAGCATTGGCAGTGGTATCCTGAGTGCACGAAGAGGCACTGCATGCAGTTTGGCAGCACCCTTCGTATAACTCAGGATACCACTGCCACAAGGCTGGTACTATTTTTCAGTGGGTGGAGCTCCGGGGAAATCCAGCAAATGGCATCCAACGGCCGTGAAGTCTATCAAATTTCTATGATTTGCATGTTTGTTGGTAGACAAATTTAGATTTTAAGCCGACTACGCAAAATGTATCAAGAGACAATGTTCGAGAATTAGGTATATTGGCAAGCATCCGAAAATTCATGATAATATTAATAAAAACACGTGAACTTAGTTTAGTAAACAGCGTAATGATTTGAAAGTAGTAAACGGGCACACAATACGCGCACTATTTCGTATCACTATTTTATCAATTTTCATAAATAATGGTTGGATTTTTTAATATCTTTGCAACTTTTATCTTACTATATTTGGCGAATGTTGTATGTATGTATGTATGTATGTATGTATGTTAATGAAAGGCTCCGTCAGTTTGGATCCAAATAGCGCCAAATTTACAGAAGAGATCGATGAGTACACGGGACGGGTTCTAAACTATACTCGGTTGAAACCGTTTGTTCGGTCTTAAAAAGACAAAAAAACACACAAAAGGTAAACATTTGCCTGAAATAGGGGGCGCTGTTTTGTTTTCGTTCTGTTTGTATTTCGTTTTGTTTCAACAGGTTTTAATTCTGTGTTGTTTCTG
>NW_014577853.1:121884-124565 GCF_000485595.1 Priapulus caudatus
TGTATGTTAATGAAAGGCTCCGTCAGTTTGGATCCAAATAGCGCCAAATTTACAGAGGAGATTGATGAGTACACGGGACGGGTTCTAAACTATACTCGGTTGAAAACCGATTTTTCGGTTTTAAAAAAAAAAAAATCCCTACCTACCTACCCTACTTTTGTTTTCGATGCAATAGGAAACACACCTATTTTTTTGTTTGGCCTTGGCATCTCTGGGAATGTATATGTCCCTTAACTGCTCAAGCTGACTTACTTATGTGCCGTGCGACCACCACAAATCTTTAACAAATCCTGATCCTTAGCCGAGTTTGACTGCATATTGTCTTCATCACTGTCACTACTGAGTACAGTTGTGCTTGGCTCTGACACTAGCAGTCCATCTGACATTAGTGTTCCACTCTACAATACACACATACAACATATGTCTAGATAAACATCAAGATTGGATAACAACTATAAAGATGTATTAACATCAAACAAAAGTAGGAACAAATTAATAGTATACTTCTCCATATAAGAGTGCATATTGCAGATTTCACTGCCAATTGTTAAAATTTCGTCTTTTGTACTAATGCAGTGTTTCCCCTGGCCAAAAAGGTCTGTGAGGTGGTAATTTTTGTTTGGTGTTTGCACGTTTATAGGCAAAGTAGGACCGCAGGTGCTTGCCCAGCCCAGCTAGAGGAGTCCGAGGGCATGCCCCCAAAGATTTTTGAAAAAAGTGTGCAATTTGGTACATTCTACGCTATTCTGAACACATTGTATAAGACTTGAAATTTTCTCTAAATTTTCGTCAGCGAGGCGGTGTTTTGGACAAATTTCTGTGTGGCGTCTGAGAATTTGAGCGAGGCAGCCCTCTTACTCGTGTCAATGGAGGGGAAACACTGCTAATGGCAATAACAGGATTCTTTTATGCGAACCATTTTTGCAGAATCTTTTGTGAGAATAGACTGTATTGCTCTTTATTCTGAATATTCATCATCATTGTAGTCACATCACACAAGTAACCATATTTAAGTGGCTTTTAAAAAAGTAAGGCAAAATCAAGAAACAAGCTATCTCGGCAATGCAATTTTTAAGCTTTTTAAATTGGTCAAGCAAGCTTATTAGTTTCAGTTTATAATTTCGAAATAAGCAACGGAGAAAGATATGAACACTCTCATTCAATATTAAAATATGCGGCAAACATAATGACCCAATCCTGGAGCGTTAACAATTATAGAGATTATCGTAAGCATACATATTATATACCATACGCCTTTTTATAACATATATATATACAAAATGGTGTCGATTTTTCAAATTTCAAATGTATAAATTAACATATGTTTTTGTTTATGGAAGCATACAATTGCTGTGGACCCATCTAGCCAGGGTACTGTAACTACTGTACTGTTATTACACTGTATTATGCTTGTGATAATGTTGATCATTGTAAACAGTCCCTTGGCTAGTATCTAACTGTAAATTAATATTATTATTAATATTATGTAACAAAAATGCATGTACCTTTATAACATGTGCTTACCTTTACAAAACGTCCATAAAGCATATTCTTGTCAGGAACATACCTTGCCCTTTTGTTGGATATTGGTTCCGAATCAGTTGCCTTTCTTTTTACAGTAATACCATCCTATAACAAATTGTGTAGTAGTTTATGAAATATGTTAAAATTTATCAATTTAACACAGTTTTTAGCTCAGCTGACGAAGTCAGATGCAGCTTGTAGAATCGCATGAATGTCCGTCCGTGCGTCCGTCCGTGTGTCAACAGTTATGGCACAAATCTTAACCGCTCGACGTACGGTCTTGATATTTGGGACGTCAGGGGGGATCGTGAAAAGGACTCGGGATGTCGAATTTGGAGGTCAAAGGTCAAGGTGTGTCAATGGAGAGGGAATATTTCCCCCTCAGCTTAATGTATAGGAGGAAATACGGAATTGCGGCACAAATCTCAATGGCTTGACCTACGCCAGGGTTCAACATTAACTTTTTATTTCACTAGACCATAGGGCTAGTAACTGAGGAAAACCACTAGCCCTGACCTAACTTTCACTAGCCCAGACCCAGACCATTGTTATGAAAAACTTTATTTAGATAAGAGTGTGTCATCGTATGAATTCATAGATGCTGTTTCCCGCGCTTTAAATCGCGCGTGTGCCGAGTTCACGTGCAGCATTCGTATTCTACCAAAGCTTTGATTCTACCACGGGCATACACGAGCGCACGGTTTATCGATCGTCTACTGCGGCTGGCAGCAAGCCACGTTTATAGTCGTTATTGTTTTTGCCGAAAGGTAGACTGGTATCCGGCCTCACTCTGTGCTAGACAATGTACACGCTCTGCGACAAACAGTGCGGCCGCGAACCAGTCTAGCTCAGAGTAACAAAAACCAATAATCTATCCACGAGCTGACTCGTGGATCCGCGGGGATGCGTTTTGATTGTTCTCACGAGCTGACTCGTGGATCCGCGGGGATGCGTTTTGATTGTTCTCACGAGCTGACTCGTGGATCCGCGGGGAACATGTTAAAAGGGGGGCCAAAAACAGCGAACTGCGCAAAATAGTAGATGACTTAATATTTTAATGGTTCCTCCGTGTCCCTCTCTACACTGGCCTACGTTTCCCCACCTCTCACTCACTCAGCTCTGCAATCTTTGTTTCAGGCGCCATGCATAAAGGCAAG
>NW_014577853.1:124575-138829 GCF_000485595.1 Priapulus caudatus
TCACGTGCAGCATTCGTATTCTACCAAAGCTTTGATTCTGCCACGGGCATACACGGGGAGCGCACGGTTTATCGATCGTCTACTGCGGCTGGCAGCAAGCCACGTTTATAGTCGTTATTGTTTTTGCCGAAAGGTAGACTGGTATCCGGCCTCACGCTCTGCTAGACAATGTACACGCTCTGCGACAAACAGTGCGGCCGCAAACCAGTCTAGCCAGAGGTGACCTTTCAGTGCAATATATATGACCAATTCTAACACGACCAGTCGGGCTACTAGCACTCTGGTTGTATGCCACCGGACCAAGCATTTACCCGTTTAGGTCGGTCGGACGTGGGTTAGTGTGGAACCCTGCCTACGCTCTTAATATTCGATGTATAGTGTGATGGGGAGGAAACCCATCACCAGCGCAAAATTGGAGGTCACAGGTCAAAGGGCAGTGGGGGAAAGGCCAGATATCAGACATTTTCTGAGGACATGGTCTAACGAACCGAGTGCAAAACTTTTTTGTTTCAGCGCTGACCTACCATTTTCATCACTTTATTGAAAGGACCATGAAATGTGCTTTCCGCTGACGTGCGAAGAGTAAGTGTCTGATAACCTTTTGACCCTCAAGAGGAGGGGTAAACACGGATTTTTTTACTGTTAACAAAGGACTGAACTGCTTTTGCTATTAGAGCCCCTAGCCCCACCCTCCTCCCACCACCGCCACTACGCTCGAGCTCGACGCATATACATGATAACATTATATGTTACACAGCTGTATCTTTATTACTGTACTGCTGGTATAGCAAAGCCTATCATAGATTTTAGATCTGTATTAAGGCCAAGACACTGCAGCGACAGTGACCGACCGTAACGACAAACAAATTTTCAGAAAATTAGAAACTATTGTTTCCTATGAGCCATTGCACACACACGTGACAACGACCGGCGACAACCTCGACAACAAAAATATTTAGGAACGTTTCTATTCTCCAGCGACAGTCACCAGCGACACTTTACAAATAGCCAATCGCAGCCGTTTCCATAGGCACGTGACATTACGATTACGTCATAAACAAGTGCCGCAGAGTGACAGGGCTCATCTGGTGTCTGGTGTTCTGCTGATAAATTCATTTGTGCATAGAAAGACGACCTATACATACGTTCATTTCTAACCCAAAAAAACAACACTTCAAATTAGTGTAATAAAATTCCGATGCAGTGTGTCTTGGCCTTTATTGCATCCTAGATATATATGCTCTGAGCGTGAATGCGGTGGCAGGAAGGCGCACTTGATTCGGTTGCCAGTGACTTTATCAGAAGAATACCCGGCCGTCAGTACACGTTGAGCGCTGTCGCTCTGCAGCACTTAATTGTTATTTCTTAGTTGTAAGAAGATTATAAAAGTGATGGATACAAACAAATAAAAATGATAGCAAATATGTAGTTATTATTGTTATTTATATATACATGTTTGTGCATGGTATTATTTTTAAACTGATTTGTTACTAAATTAAAATATAATGATAGAAAACAATTTAATGGAAATCATCATATGAAATGCCTCTCCTGACACCTTTAAGTTTAAGTTTGAGCCGTACTAAGGGTAATAGAACCACAAGTTATTACTACACTCCAATATCCATGGATGCTAATCTGCCATATACCTAAAACATTAAAAATATTCCGTACCATCTAAAAAACAAATCTATGTGGAACTTTCAACATTATACCTCTCAAAAACATTTTTGAATAAATTCCTGTGTGAGAACTATCATGCACACAGCCAGAAAGTTTTTCAATTCTAATATAGAGCGTGTACCTTATCATTTTCTACGACAATATTGTTTGCAGCTTTCTTGTACACATGGTCCCACCAGTTGAACGTAAACTGCTCTGCCGGATCATGGCCAACTCCTGCCTGGTCTTTTTTAAATTTAACCTTGATAGGTTCCACTATGCCAGAGTGATTTTTACCCAAGCCATCGCCTGTGTATAAACAAGAAAGACCGATTATAAGGCAGGTTTATGTTTTTAAAATAAATAAATAAACTATGGGTCTTTTATAGCTGCAACACAGTAATAATTAATGTGTTCTTCACAGAAGATACAGCCTCACAAATGCACGGGGATACATTTTCCCACCCGAATGTTACACAAGCCTAGACAGGTATGAGAAGCTGTTGGCGACTGCGTTGATTGGCCTGTCCATACAGTAAATTTTCTGCATCCAGTCACGGCTGCCGTCAACATTGGTGGCTAGTGTAACATTTGAATGGTTGTTTTGCATGAAAAATTGACGAATTTCTGTGATATGATTGTATTTTGACAGGGCGATTCTCAAAAATGGCAGGTGTATAGCTTAAGCAATCATAAGTCATTCTAATGATAGTTGGAAAGGAACACCAAGGAGTTGGAGCTGATTGTAAACAACGAGTTATGCACCAGTCAATTGAAACCCCAGCCCCTCAGCCACACGACAGGGCGGGGAATTAACGCTGCCACAGCCGGGATTTAACGCGCATTTTTATTTTATTATTTAGCCGACATAGTAGCCCGGGGTGGCCGGGAAATTAACAACACGTTTTACCAGCGGCGCCATTAGACGTGATTTAACAATGAACAGCTCACACCGGAAGTGGGGGACGCGGCGTTACAAAGTCTGCAGTACTTTACCAATTGATACGTTTATTTGAAAAAGGTGTCACATGATAGAAATTCACATAAATAAATATAGTTGGACTTTACGAACTAGAATTTAGTTAAATTTTTTGGATCGAATCTGTGAAATGATCCCCGGTTATAGAGGCTTTTCACAGACTACCGGCCCTTTATGGGCGAGGAAATTGCTGTTTTTAACACTAAGGAAGGGATATTCCCTCAAACTTTCAAGCGACAAACATAAAATCAGGCAAAAATGAATTATTTTAACATTCACATTGCACGCTTCTACTTGCCTATATATATGTGTGATAGGTGAAAAAAAATTGCTCAGGAATACGTTCATTCAAAGCTTTTAGACTACAAAGTGAAACGTTCGAGTCGAATGTTTCAAACGCGTTTACCGTTGCCGCTATGCGGCAATTGTTCCACTCCGCACACTTGCCGTGTTATCAGGAGTTAATAATGACATTTGTGGTGTTATGTATGTATGAACCATCAACCATGCTATGTAAAATTATACACACTGGCAGGTTATGACCCGATGGTTTTTCTGGTCACGTACATGGCTAGCTGATAGGGAAAGCGCAACGTTTTTGTTGCTGGGAGATTATAGTATTCTGAGCGAGTTAACGAGTGAGTGAGCCGCCTATGGAACCGCTGCGAAAAGCGTTTTTCGAATCGTTTCTTCGATGAGCAAATATAGGCTTGATACATATTTTTACAGTTTTATTAGCTCATCTGACATAGTCAGATGCAGCTTGTAGAATCGCATGAGCGTGCGTGCGTCCGGCCGTGCGTACGTGCGTCAACAGTTGGGCACAAATCTTAACCGCTCGACGTACGGTCACGATATTCGAGACGTTTGGGGGTAATCCGAAAACGAGTTGGGATGTCGAAGCTGGGGTCAAAGGCCAAAGGTCAAGCAGTGTAAAAGAAGGGGGAACATTCCCTCCTTAACTTAAGATATAGGGAGGAAATGCAGAATTGCGGCACAAATCTAAACGCCTCGACCTATAGGCTCGTGATAGTCGGTGTATAGCATCATGGTAGGGAAAGCCATCACTGTGCCGAAATTGGAGGTCACAGGTCAAAGATCAATGGGGCACAGGGTACATTTACAATTACTGGGCAAGGTTAGCGAACCGCGAGAATTTCGTCAGTCTTTGTGTGATTTCACGTGACACGTGCAGCTCGGTTACGAACAGAGACAGTACTTATATGTTTTTATAACAAGTAAACACTGTTCTGGAAAGAGAAACAAAGATGGAAGCTGTTGGATGTGTATTCGTGCTGTGAAACTGTGAAATCCAGCGAGCGTCGAGCGAATTTTGCGATCACGCTTTCCTACCTGCTATTATATTATTATAGTTATTATAGTTATTATTACCTCCGCGCAACAGAGTTGCAGGGAAGGTAATGCGATCGGTCATGTGTGCGCGATCGATAGCGTGTCGAGTCAGCGAGTGGCGAGTCAGCAGCAGCCACCAGTGAGCGGCGAGTCAGCAGCAGCCACCAGTGAGCGGCGAGTCAGCAGCAGGCGAGTCAGTCAGCAGCCGCCACCAGCGAGCACATACATGTTACATGCTCGCGGAGGTATGCACTCTCCATGAGTGCCCTGTCTAGTTATATAAGTGTGAGCGTGCAACAGTGCAGCCGCGAGAGCAATGGCAGCCGGCAGCGTAGGATTTGGACGTAATTTACAGGAAACTGTCGGCAATAATAGATGACAGGTAGTATAGAAACATTAATAATTTGGTAGTAAATAGATTTTGTATTTAGTTAGCATTATATTTTATTGAAACGCTTCAAGTGCCTGTGTGTGTGACATACCGCAAGTGTAAGTCACTTGTCAGCCGAGTGTGTATGTGTGTGTCACTGTGTGTGTGTGTGTGTGAGACACTGTGAGTTAGTGGTACTAGTTTGGGTCTCCGCCCTCATTTTCATAGTAGCAGTATTCTCCTAAACATTTAATGAGCTCTGGCCCTAATTAACTAAGACTCACCTTCTTTCCATCCAGAGGTTATTAAAATATTGCTTGCAAAACTTGCAAAATTACGTTTCCCTGACATTTCTAACTCGACGTCGCCATCTATCTTTACCACGAGACACTGAACGTGTGGTACTAACCTAGAGTGGTTCCACTATCTTCACTCTGCTCATATATTGAATATCTATAACAGAGTGCAGAAACTGGGGACTAGTCTATAACTATCCCGTTGGAGGTGCTAGTCTAGAGTTACTTTACGTCGAAGTGGCTGTGCCTGGCACAGTTTTGGCGAACAGTATGAAGACTGAAAACAGTAAGCGCCAGTCTCAAATTCAGAGCGTTTGCGAATCAGCGCGTGCAGCGCCCTTTATATACTTATACATGTTGTACGCGTTTTGATCATATAATTCTAAAATAGAACAGGCATAGAGAATAGAATAGAATCTTTAGAGATATATATTCTATATCTTTGTCTTAATTGAATCCTGACTCTTGTCTTGATCGTAACTGTATGGCTTTCCCCAAAGGCAAAGTAAGGAACCACATCTACAACGCCAACGGTATGGCCATGTCCATACCATTACCAGATTCCGACAGGATAGTTTGGATGGACTTGGAGGTAAGCGTACGGCAATTGCAATATTGTATTGTAATTTGTAATTCTATTGTTAGTCCTGTTAGATATCGGTGTCGTCCAGTTTTAATTTCAATCTCCTTTCTATTAGGCTACCACTGCCTGATCTTCTTGTATCTTGGGGTCCCTCTCTTGTATTCTCTCTTTGGAATTTATTCTTATTCTTATTCCTTCTTCATTCTTATGTCTTATTCTGCTTCTTATTTCCTTCACGAGCTGCAGTCTATCAACAGTGTGTCCTCCCGGCGATCCACGCGGATAACAAGGCAGAAAAGAGGGCTACGAATTTAGTCTGCCACTCACGGTGCTGTACATCCGATCTCCCTCTCCCTCCCCTTCCGCATTTTACCCGCTTTCTCCTCCGTGCGCTCTCCTCCCCCTCCCCCATTTTGTTATCTGCATTTTTCCCCCTTGATTTTTCGCCCTTATTACAATACATATAATTACTACACTAAATGGGGAATCTGTCCAAAACGTCGTCGAAAATGTACGCGTGCATCAATATCATTCGCAGGGGCCCACCGGCCAATGAGATCTTATTATGCATTGGAATTTAATTTAATTATATTGTCTTTGTATGCCCGACTAACTCCGGCGCAAAGGATATGAAAGAACATAGTTAGGATCTACCGATGAAATAGTGAGATTTCATGAGGTTTCTTCCGTCAGGTCATTGTTGAGATTTTGATGAGGGATTTAGATCAACATTCAACTCTTTCATAGATACAAACCAAGTCTCCACGTAACTCGCGAGGGGTATCAGGGCTTGAAAGCACTAATATGCAAAATAAAGGAGTGTGTAGTAGAAACTATGTCATGACTTCTGCAATTTGTGACCATGTTTTCTGAGCGTCTCCACATTTTTAACTGTTGTCTTCCAACATGTAGTGGCTCGGACTGTAGATTGTTTGATTTTTATTGAGGCGGGAATTTCATATGGGCTAAATTTGGCGTCGCGAGTCTGAGTGTTGAACTTTTTGGTGGGGGGCGCGGATTAAAATTTTAATGCGGGAGCGCGGCATGAGGTACAACGTCGAGAACCATGATCTAAATTGACGTCACACTTCATCGCCTATCATAATAAACAGCTCATAATTAGGACAATGCTTCAATTATAGAGAACATGAAGATATTCGAGAACGAATTTGACAAGAATATAAAAGAAACGGTAAAGTGACATTTAACTAAATAACTCAGACGCACGCCGGCTGTGACAATGACGTAGCCCAATACGATAGGTTTTTAATGTTCAAAACAAAAATATCACAATCTCCCGGTTAATTTTATTTGTCCCCCGTTTGTGTCTTTGTGATATTCGGTTGGCTTTAATTTGCAAATTTTTTTGGCTTCATAAATGCGATCGTCGCTGTCATTGCTGATCAGAATATATATGGTGTTTGGGGGTCACCCTGTTACGGGTCTTTCGAGAAGATAGACCGACAGAGTGGAGCAATCGCGTCACAGACAGATTCCCCATTTATGTAGTAGATTCCTTGTCTCTCTGTATTTCTTATTCCTGTCTTCTTTTTTTCTTTTTATTTACTTATTCTATTACGCTCTCTCCCCTAAATGTTCTCTATTCCTATTCCTTTGGCGTATTCCTGCTTCACTGTATTTATTTCTTATACTTCTTATTCCTTCATCCTTATTTCCTTCTCTATTGCCTTCTAATCTAATTTACCTTCTGATCTTGAGATATTTAATTTACTTGTTATTCTTCATGTCAAGTTATTCCATTCCAGTTTAGGTAGTCACGTTCGTTTGGCAGATCCTGTTTACCAAATGGCCACTGAGGGTGGTACAACACCAGAGTTCTTTTTGCGGCCCTCAGTGGTTGCTTTTTACGTACCATTTGGTAGTATTGTCTGGAGACGGGACCGGCAGTTAATCACATTATTTTTTCAGTCCATTGATAATCTTGCTTGTCTAATATACTCGACGCCTCTACTGACGGAAGTATTACACAGATCTCGATGAGTTGTATCGAAGAGCCAGTTTTACACTTTCCTGTTAGAAAATTCAACTGCTACCTATTAATCGACATTATAGCTAGATACATACCCCCATGCAACCGCAAAAATATAAAAATATACGGCGGACCGCAACGCGTTTGAACTCGCAGCAATCAGTGACAGTGCATGATGCCTACCAGGCCTTTCAGATTTGAAAAAGTATACAGGAGGACTAACCTAATGAGCTCCCCCTAGGGCACGCCCGCACAACCAACGCACCCGCAGTGACAACAGTATATCGGACCAACCATAGGGGACTTTTCACCGCTCCATGAATCACAACCCCTTAAGAGGCATTATGGAGAGAGCGCTCTGCACTAAATAAACATCCACACCTTTTAAAAAGGATGATGGAGAGCTCACTTCGAAGGGCTCTCCATCATGCCTCTTGGTGTGATGATGGAATCATGATCCAATCCTCCGGTCTAGAGTGAGAATGCCAAAACGTAAAATTGGATGTCAATGTTCAATCACTGATTATCATTCTCTTCAACCTTCATTCATTCAATGGCTTTTGTCAGGATTTACATAATTTTATCCAACAACATCCAACACTAGCACACAAGATTTAATAAAAGAATTGAATCGATGTAAAAATAAACTGTTCTTATTTATTCTGCATTTCCATCGCTTAGACTAGAATTCTAATCCATGTACGCTGCATATTTCTGTACAAAATATGCAATCACAGGATCCATCAACAACCTAGCCAACATTAGCTTGTACGAGTTAAGTCTATCTATTGTAGCCTTCTTCTTATCTCTATTTCGACTCGTTTTCACGTCGGCAGAAAAACGCACTTCTGCACTCACGTATAGTAGAAAACACGAGCAGGTAACTTGTGGCTACCGTATAGGTACCGTGATTTGGAATGCTGTTGTTTAGTTGCATTTAATATATATACTATAAACCAGAGCGGTAGTGACCAGACCTGTACCATCTGGCCATACCTTCAGTCACTTACACGACCAGCCAATTGTTGTCGTGTTGCTCAACCTTTGTACCCCCTACATTGAGAAACTAGATGGAGCCGCTATAAGACAATACTCTTGTGCGCAATTTCAAACGCACCTTTTATGAGGACGCGAGTGATGCGCGCGACCATCGGCAACAATTTCGGGTGCGCGGTGGAGCGCGAGCGCGATCAGCGCCCACTTAAAAATGAAAGTCCTGCCTACCACTGGGCCACCGGAAGCTCACACCGTGAAGCCTGAAGAGCCCCTGTGTCTACTCTACTACTTACTACTATAATACGCAACGCTGGGAAAACATTCTGCTCTCCTAAAGTCTGTGGTACGGCTGAGAGGGTCTATGTCCCCAGGGTACTGCCGGAACGTACCCTCGGTAAGCTATTCTAATAATGCGCGACCGTACTCACCTACTCACTAACTGAGTCCAGGGAGTGCCTACCCTACTCCCTAAGCCCTAACCCTAACCCTAGCCGACCAGAGCTGTGCGATCCGGATTCTAACCCTAACAATACCGTTTCTTGGAGGGAGTAAACCTACAACCCTGACAAACCATATCAAATAGTTAACCAGGGTACGTTCCGTATATCCCGGACCGTACCCCAGGGTACAGTTCCGGCAGTTACCTGGGGACATAGACCCTATGTGGCTGTGCACGATGTTAGGACAATGATTGCCCAGAGATGCCACGAGAAAGTAGTAACCTTATAACCTCCTAAAGAATTAATAGATTAGTCTCAACAGTCAAGAGTGTATCGAAAAACCGGAGTTAGACAAAGTTGATCAAAATAGAAATAGACTGGCGGATTCACAGTAGAACAGCTCTTCAAATTTGCAATTAATAGACGCAAAGCAGGACGGAGGAGAATTCTAAATTGGGGTGAAAAAAAATGAAGATCGTTAAACTTGAAGTTGGCTCGTCTAGCTGAGGTCATGTCGCAATCTGAGCACGAAATGCAGCACCGGCACCGCAACTCCTGGTGATATGCGATACATATTTGATTGCTGAGATTGTCACGGACACAATGAATTCGTTCTGTCGGTGTTGGCACCACGATGACAATCCAAAGGCTGAAAGTTTTCGAAAATACTTAGTATAAATTGGATGTGCTTGATAGATACAATTTATCAAGAGCCCATTCAGAACCCCTTATGGGGTTAATGGCTCTTGGAATTTATATGTAACCAACAGAGTAGGGTTACCGTTCCTCGTTTGGCTACTCTGTGGCTATATAATAGCATTCTCAGATCCACGTAGAAAAGTAAGAAATTTTTCCCGTGTAGATGGTGCCACTTAATATATAATGAGTCCCAAGAAATTATAATTATACTACTAGTTATTAGACGTCTCTAATGTATTTTCTATTGTGATATTGTTCTAGCTTATTGCCCGACTCACAGTTTTACACTCAAATTTCATCTCCTGGCAAGACCAGTGAAATCATGGGATCGACAGCCATAAACGTAAGGGCTGGCGTAATTCACGAAAACTATTTATGGTAAAGCCCGTGGCACATTGCCGAAAACATTTTGGCTCCAAACAACATTATCGTTAGCAATGTTCCATGAAAATGTTCGGCAAAAAAAGTCGCCGAAACAATTTGTTATCCGAACAATGTTTCTAAAGATCGGAAATGTTTGATATCTCGACATTGTTTCGTCGAATGTTCTGTCAACGTGCGCTGAATGTCGAACAATTCTAAAAGAATCATTTGTAAAGTAGTAAACCAATAGCAGCAGCGATATGTGGTTACATAGATTTTTGTGCCCCAATCATGCGCACGATCACCTTCGCGACTCTTTACAAACACAGCTACTAGATGCTGCACGAGGTTCGTTCGCTGCAAAAATGTTTCGCAATGTCCGCTCAGGCAATTGTTCACTAGAACGGATGCGACCGCACATTGCCAGACAAACACACATTGTTCGGAGGAAAAATGTTCGGCCAATGTGCCCAGCATTAAGGCGCCTTGAATAAATTTAGGAAAAACCGACTTAGACACTGCGGTAACTAAGGGAAGTGCTGTAATAATAAAATGATGGTAAATGTTTATAATTTTTTCTTTCAAGATGACAGCATGAATGTTGACATAGACCCATAATAGAAATAGCTTTGTCTCATACTGGAATGACGCAACTCAAATATGTGTAGTAGAGGTCTGTGTTCAAGTAAGCAAATCTCTCTCTCTCTCTCTATATATATATATATAATATATATGCCACCACCATGATATACTTGGCATTTTTCATTTTTTCTGAGAAGAAACTTATAGACATAGTACTCACATAGAAGCCATATTTCATCGTAATTAGTAACGGTAAGCTTAGGCAGACATTCTGACATAATACTTATCTTGGGAAAACTGCACAAGTACTTCAATTCAATGTTTACAATAATAGCAATAATTCATTTGTTTTCTCTGAATTCTGCTTTCAGGGTCCTAACCTAATTTTACAGCATCAATCCCAGAATCCGTGATGAATGAAATGAATGACTGGTGTAAGGAACAGTCATGGTCAGGTATAGTATGCAGTGCCTATATATTGTGTAGCTCCAACATCATGATGTCAAAAGACCATTTGTATTGAATATTAGTCTTTGCACGCATGAAAAGCATGCACTGTATTAAACCTCATATAAGCCTGCCACAATAGCCAGGTTGAGATCGATGATAAGGGCTTCATTAAGGAGTTTCCTTTCCCTGTCTAGAATCAGGGCGTCAAGTTCCCTATTGTTTTTTTTCCTATTTTCGGGGCAATTCCTATTTTCTGCTATTTTCTGGACAAATTCCTCATTTTTTCTTATTTTGAGGGCTTTCATTTTTCTTGAATGCAGCAATTGTAGTATCATTCTCAAGATGCAGGAATTTCACATTTAGGTGACCCAATTTCAAAAAATTTCCTGGGGGAGGACCCCCAGACCACCCCACCCTTACTCTTAAATTAAATGTAATATACTCTTTGACTAAATCCAGATTTTATTTCAGTAAAGTTGTTTTCAGTTGGATGTGGTATGTGTATTCAGGGGGGGAGGGTGGTTCCAGGGGGACCGGACCCCCCCTTTTTTTCACCCAAAAAAAGGAAACCGACAAATAAAAAGATATATTTTCTGCTCTAAAAATTTGGAATCCATTCTTGCATTCTAGACATCAAAATTACTGGCTCAAGATGCTCTCAGAATGCACCCCATTTTTAATTTTTCTTAGGGGAGGTCCCCACTACCGCGCCCCCCCCCCCCTAAGGTGGCAACCTGTGGCTCTAGACACGTCGCATAAGCTGCCTTCGCACTTTTTATCAAAAGTCCCTTTTTATTTCTTACTGGACGCCCCCTTTTTTCAAAAAGCAGATCCACCCATGTATACATGTATCCGTCATACACTATTTTGGGAGTAGGTCTACCATGTTAAATGGGGTGCTTATCATGTTATAAACTGCTATCAATTTTAACCATGCATTTCCCATTAAAACCTCAAAATATTGTTCGCCAATGTGATGTAAGCTCCAAATAATGTATATTAAGATAAACGCTTTGTGTGGGATCGGGAATGGGCTGTAGGGTGTTGTCCAGGCCATCTAAACACAACAAATATTCCATTTAAGCAGACCAAACCAAAATACAATAAAATGTTTTATTTAGTTAAGGATAATGACTCCAAAATTTTCAGGGTAAATACTTATTAATTTATTGCAAATGAAAAAATTGTTTTAGCCTCGTTTTTGGAATCTAGTCACGTAAATCGCAAGATGGACACCATCAGAAAATGTACTTCCTTTTATGTTTTGCTAAAGCCATCAAAAAACTAACTCAACACATTAGATAAAAACTTAGGCAGAAAATGATCAACCAGGTTGTATTCTATAAAATGAATATTAGATCAGCTATGTAATTTGCTCCGCTTGGGAAAAAATTTGGGGCGTACAACATGGTCGATTTTCATAAATGTGGATCAAAGTCTTGACGTCTATTCCACTTCATAGATTAAGTTATATCACTTGTAATCATGCTGATTCTAGTTCATTTTACAGGTCTATACCTGCCAAGATAATACCCTCCCAAATTTCAGATAGATATCTGTAGTAAGTTTTTGAGTAGTTTCCAATTTATACAGGCTGAAACGCTGTAAAATGCGAAAGCTGCGAGAAATCAGCCTACGAAAGAATCACAAACAGGCCAAAAGTATACCATTTAAGCTCTAGAAGTATGTCCCATACATGCTAAATTATGAAATATTATGTCCCGCCAGCGCACATACTCAGTCGTCACCTTTCATTTTTATTATATTTCGCTGTTTTTTGCCTGGCGTTTTTTCCTTTATTGTCCCACGATTCACCCCCTTTGGGCGGCAGCCAGACCGCCCCCCAGCATCCCGGACATCGCATCATTGCCAAACACAAGTGGTGCCAGGCTTTCTAATGGCCTAGTCCTTTGAAGGATTGCCAGCACTGCAAACATTCACCATCATTACAAAAGACTGTGGCATAGTTCACAAATATGCTCAAGTCGCTGCCATCCCACAAATACTTCTTTTGGGCATAGGTCCCAAATAATGTGTGGAAAAGACTCATTTTTATTTTGTGTATCCCCGTGTAGACATTTTGACAATGACAGCAAGCAGTTCATCACTGGCTAGGATCTCAAACACTGGTTTGATTTCTTTGAGTACAAAGTCAGGCAAAACATTCTTTTTTGCCTTTTCCAAGTCACCTTTTACAGCAGGACACCAGTCCCCACCACTGTCACTGCACTTGCAGGACTCAAGGATCCAGTGTACCGACTACCGGTTGCCACAGAATGGCCGTTTTTCTTCTTAGGGCATGATGAACTTCTAATATATTCTAACTATATCCTAGCACATAAATTAACAGTTCAATCTACTGTTTGAAGTAGTAAGCTTTGAAATATGCAAAAACGATCAGTTAAAACATTTGTGAGTTGATTTCTCACTGTTAGTAGCCATGTTGTTTACTGATGCCAAAGGCTGATAAAAGGCCGTCCCTGATTGCTGATTTCAGGAGTCTCATAGACCCTGTACATCAGACAGCCAATCAAATACCTTGTTTTATGTCTTCATATTGGCCATGCTGAAGTTGAGCTCCTGATTCCAAGCTTAATTTTGGTACTTTCTTTTTGAAAATTAACCAAATAAAACGGAAGTTATGGGGGTATGAATATTTAATGAGGTATGTGTTTTTATTTCATTAGTATGTTTAATTGCTAATTAAAAACATCTTCAAAGGATGTATTGAGAAATTTGAATAGCAGGGGAACTGAAGTTGGAATACCAATGTGCCTAAAGGAGGGAAATTCAATTTTTTTATAATTTTAGTTTTTTTTTAAAATTTTGGGTTTGGTCTAAGCCCTTAACAATACAGTAAAAAGCCCGCGTATATAGAAGCATAGATTTTCAAAGAACCTGTTAGGCTGAAAAAATTTCCATTTAGACCCCTTTTACATAAAACTGTTTTAGGCTAAGATTTTAAAGTAGGTTTTTTTTTTCTTAATTTTCCATGCATAAGACTTAAAAGAACACAGGTAAAATAAAAAAACGAGTCTTCAAATACCGAATGAAATTTGCCAGCACCTCTTTGGCACGCAATTTTTGGCATCCTTGGGTTTGTTTCCTTGATACATACTGTATCACACAGTATGGTAAGCACTGAAAAACTTACACTGTAGCCACTCATGGGTATTAAGTTAGCAAAATTGCAGTCCGTGTAAGGAAATTCTTAACAATCATTTGAATCAAGTATAGCTTATACATATTAAAATGTTGAGTAAAACAAATTAAGAACCTACATTTAATGAACCTTTTGAGCCTAATTTTCAGTAAAAGCACCATTTATATGAAGAACATGATTGAGGCTAACTGGAAAAATCTATGTTTCTTCATACCGGGTTTTTTACTGTATATGTTCTCACGCAAAATTCCCTATTTTCCTGCTATTTTTCTCCAGCATCTGAATTCCTATTTTCCTATTTATTGAGCGTCCCACTGCCCACTTTGAT
>NW_014577853.1:138839-147075 GCF_000485595.1 Priapulus caudatus
AAATCGCTTGGTATATATACACTATACGTCACGGGCCACGATCACACACATCACGCACACGAGAGTACACAATATTATATACACAAAGCAGTATTACACTTCTTAGGCTTCTTATTCTTCTTATATTCCTTCTGAATCTTATTATTATTTCTTATTATTCTTATTCAGCAGTCAGTTTTAGGTAGTCAGCCTTTTAGCCAAATGGCACTGAGGGTGGTCACAGCCAGAGTTCTTTTTGCGCCCTCAGTGGTTCTTTTACGTCCCCATTGGTTAGTATTTCTGGAGACGGGACCGCCATTTTACGTGGTCATCCGAGCCACGGGAGATTCACAGTCTCCGATGTAGAGAGCCAGGTTTTTACACCTTGAGAAAATTCACTGCCCCGACCGGGGTTTGAACTCGCAGCATTCAGTGGACAGTGCATGATGCCTACCACTGGGCCACGGAAGCTCACACGTGAGGCCTGAGAGCCTGTGTCTACTCTACTACTACTACTAGTAATACGAACGCTGGGAAAACATCTCTCTCTAGTCTGTGGTACGGCTGAGAGGGTCTATGTCCCCCAGGGTACTGCCGGAACGTACCCTGGTAACTATCTAATATGCCGGACCGTACCTCGCCTACTCAACTAACGAGTCTAGGGAGTCGCCTACGCCTACTCCCTAACCCTAACCCTAACCCTAGCCCGACCAGGCTGTGCGACGGATTCTAACCCTAACAATACCGTTTCTTGGAGCTAACCCTAACCCTAACCGTATCAAATAGTTACCAGGGTACGTTCCGGTATACCGGACCGTACCCAGGGTACGTTCCGGCAGTACCCTGGGGGACATAGACCCTATGTGCTGTGGTACGATGTTAGGACAATGATTGCCCAAGATTGCACGAGAAGTAGTAACCTTATAACCTCCTAAAGATAATAGATTAGTCTTCAAAGTCCAAGGAGTTGTATCGAAAACGGAGTTAGACAAAGTTGATCAAATAGAAATACTGCGGATCACAGTAGAAACAGCTTCAATTTGCAATTATAACCAAAGAGGACGGAGGAGAATTCTAAATTGGGGTGAAAAAAATGAAGACGTTAAACTTGAAGTTGTCGTCTAGCTGAGGTCATTGTCGCAATCTGAGCACGAATGCAGCACGCGCACCACTCTGGTGATATCGTGATTACATATTTGTGCTGAGATTGTCACGGACAAATGATTCGTTCTGTGGTGTTGCCACCACGATGACAATCCAAAGCTGAAAGTTTTCGAAAATACTTGATATAAATTGGGTGTGCTTAGATAGATACAATTTATCAAGAGCCCATTAACCCCTTATGGGGTTAATGGGCTCTTGAATTTATATGTAACCCAACAGAGTAGGGGTTACCTTCTCGTTTGGCTACTCTGTGGCTATATATAACATTTCAGATCCAACGTAGAAAAGTAAGAAATTTTCCCCCGTGTAGATGGTGCCACTTATATATAAATGATGTCCATAGAAATTATAATTATATGTACTAGTTATTAGACGTCTCTATGTATTTCTATTGTGATATTCGTTCTATATGCCGACTGCCAGTTTACACTCAAAATTTCTCTTCCTGCAAGACCAGTGAAATCATGGATCGACAGCCTAAAGTAGGGGCTGGCGTAATTCACAAAAACAATTTATGGTAAAGCCCGGCGCACATTGCCAAACATTTTGTTCAAAAACATTATCGTAGCAATGTTCCATGAAATGTTCGGCAAAAAAAGTCGCCGAACATTTGTTCCGAACAATGTTTCTAAAGATCGGAAATGTTTGATATCTCGAACATTGTTCGTCGAATGTTTGTCAATGTGCGCTGAATGTCGAACAATTCTAGGAACATTTGTAAAGTAGTAACCAATAGCAGCACGATTATCGTGCTCCATTGATTTTTTCGTTGCGCCAATCATCGCGCGGCCGATCACGCCGACTCTTTACAACACAGCTACTAGAGGCGGCACGAGGTTCGTTCGCTGCAAAATGTTCGGCAATGTGCGCTCAGCAATTGTTCACACCGCCACATTGCCAGACAAAAACATTTGTTCGGGAAAATGTTCGGCAATGTGCGCCAGGCTTAAGGCGCCTTGATAAATTTAGGACCCGAGCTTAGACACTGCGGTAACTAAGGGGAAGTGCTTAATAATAAAATGATGGTAATATGTTTATATTTTTCTTTCAGATGACAGGATTGAATGTTGACATAGACCACATATTAGAAATAGCTTGTCTCATTACGGATGACCAACTCAATATTGTAGTAGAGGTCTGTGTTTCAAGTAACAAATGCTCTCTCTCTCTCTCTTCTCTATATATATATATATATATGCACACATGATATACTTGGCATTTTTCATGTTTTCTGAGAAGAAACTTATAGACATAGTACTCACATGAAGCATATTTCATCTTAATATAGTAAGGTGTAAGCTTTAGGCACATTCTGACTAATATTAATCTTGGGAAAACTGCAAAGTACTTCAATTTCAATGTTTACAATAATACAATAATTCATTTGTTTTTCTGAATTTCTGCTTCAGGGTCCTAACCTAATTTTACATCAGCCAGAATCCGTGATGAATGAAATGAATGACTGGTGTAAGGAACATCATGGTCAGGTATATATGCATGCTATATTGTGTAGCTCCAACAGTCATATGTCAAAAGACCAATTTGTATTGATATTAGTCTTGCAGCATAGAAAAGTCATGCACTGTATTAAACTCATATAAGCTGCCACAATAGCCAGGTTGAGATGATGATGAAGGGCTTCATAAGGAGTTTCCTTCCTGTTCTAGATACAGGGCGTCAAGTTCCTATTTTCGGGGCAATTCCTATTTTCTGCTATTTTCTGGACAAATTCCTATTTTTTCCTATTTTTGAGGGCTTTTCATTTTTCTGAATGCAGAATTGTATGTATCATTCTCAGATGCAGGAATTTACATTTTAGGTGACCCAATTTTCAAAAATTTCCTGGGGGACGACCCCCAGACCCCCACCCCTTACTTTAAATTAATGTAATATACTCTTTACTATACAGATTTTTATTCAGTAAAGTTGTTTCTCAGTTGGATGTGGTATGTGTATCCAGGGGGGGTCCAGGGGGACCGGACCCCCCCTTTTTTTCCCCAAAAAAAGGGAAACCACATAAAAGATAATTTTCTGCTTAAAAATTTGGAATTCCATCTTGCATTCTAGACATCAAAATTACTGCTCAGATGCTCTCAGAATGCACCCATTTTAATTTTTCTTAGGGGAGTCCCCGCCCTAACCCTCCCCCCCCCCTAAGTGGCAACGTGGCTTAGACACGTCGCATAAGCTGCTTTCGGCACCTTTTTATAAAAGTCCCTTTTATTTCTTACTGGACCCCCCCCTTTTTTCAAAAAGCCAGATCCACCCATGTATACATGTACGTCATACTATTTTGGAGTAGTCTACATGTATGGGTGCTTATGCATGTATAAACTGCTTATCAATTTTAACATGCATTTCTCATTAAAACCTCAAAATATTGTTCGCATGTGATGTAACTCCAAATATGTATATTAAGAAAACCATTTGTGGTGGATCGGGATGGCTGTAGGGGTGTTGGTAGACCATCTAACACAACAAATATTCATATTTAACATACAGTAAAAACCCGCGTATAAGAACATAGATTTTAAGAACCTGTTAGGCTAAAAATTTCCCATTTAGACCCCTTTACATAAGAACCTGTTTTAGGCTAAGATTTTAAAGTAGGTTCTTAATTTTCCATGCAGATGAAGACTTAAAAAGAAACACAGGTAAAATAAAAAAGACGAGCTCAACAATACCGATGAATGTGCCAGCACCTCTTTTTGGCACGCATTTTTTGCATCTTGGTTTGTTTCCTTGGATACATACTGTATCACACAGTATGGTAAGCACTGAAAAACTTACACTGTAGCCCATCATGGGTATTAATTAGCAAAAATTGCAGTCCGTGTAAGGAAATTTTAACACAATTTGAATCAAGTATAAGCTTATACATATTAAAAGTAGAAACAATTAAGAACCTATTTAAGAACCTTTTGAGCCTAATTTTTCAGTAAGCACCATTTATATAAGAACATATTGAGGCTAACTTGGAAAAATCTATGTTCTTATACGCGGGTTTTTACTGTATATTTTCTCACCAAAATTCCTATTTTCCTCCTATTTTTTCACATCTGAAATTCCTATTTTCCTATTTTTTGAGCGTCCCACTGCCCACTTGCATTTTAATATTGATATGTTGATGGACAGTAATGTACTGTGTATATTAGTATTGCTGGACTTTCCTTTTAGTCTGGATTGACTGAGGCTGTGATAAAGAGTGACATCAGTCTGCAAATGGCAGAGGTTTCCATGCTGTCATTTCTCCGTCAACATGTACCACAAGGTAAATTACTCGTATCATTGACTGGCTAGTAGTAGATAGTAGTAGTGATATCACTTTGATCATATGTTGTCTAGATTAAGTGAAGCCAAATAAGAGAGTGAACAGAGCAGGAATTCATTTGATATTGTTATTTCCTTATATCTTTATTTTTATCTTGATGTGACAGGTAAATGCCCACTAGGTGGAAACTCCATCCATGTAGACAAGAAATTCCTTGATAAATATATGCCACAGTTGATGCACCACTTACATTATCGGATTATTGATGTTAGTTCGATCAAAGAACTGTGTAGGAGGTAAGGTAACCAGGACATTTATTATTGAAATGAACAAAATGTCTTATTAACTGTTGTTTCTTTGTCAGTTAGAAATTCCACTCAAGGAAATGTTTGATGTATTCTACCAATGTCAGATATTTGTTATTCTGATGATATCCGATTGATAGGGTTCTAATTATCTGCTGAAAACTAACTACTAACTATCCTTCTATCTGCTGAATTATTGTATAACTAATAATTAAATTGCATTGAGTTATTTACTAATGCCTCGTCATGTTCATGCAGATGGTATCCATCTGTGTACAGTCGAGTGTCGGCAAAGAAAGGTGCTCACCGTGCAATGGACGACATCAGGGAATCAATTCATGAATTGAAACTTTATCGTAGCTCCATATTTTGTGAGCCAGAAAATGGTCTAGGTTATGTACTCTAATATGGCTACCTAAAATGTGAACGTTAGCAAATAATTTTCATCATGATCTGATTCTGGATCTGGATAGTTTTCTGCGTAGCCCACGGCTACGTGCATAATAACGCAGGGATAGCTAATATAGGGAACGCTATGCTATAGGGAACGCTATCTACAGCGTCCTTGATTCCATTTGCTCATTGTGGAACACAATAGATGCAGCTCATGCATGTTAAAGCTCCTGCAAAGAGCCAAAAGCATTTATTATTTATTATGGTATTTGAATTATGAGAAATAAGAATCGTCTTCATATTAGCTCATATAATTCGACCCTGCAGTTGTTTTTTACATCGCTCTTAAATGTTGTTGAATAAAAATTTGGAATTTAAATCCGATTTCCAGAACTCATTTCATCTCTCAATGTTGGACCAAAATTTGTGGATGCATCAGTGTAATAGCTATTCACTTGCCTATTGTTAAAATAATATTTGTATATCCTTGTAATATGCTGGTAAATATAATAATCGGTATCATATTACTAGAATGTTGTTATTTGTAACGATGACTAAACCAAATATTTTAAGCTATCAATAATCTGAGCCATGTGTAGCTAACTAGCATATGTACCAGTACACACGTGGTCAAACTGCTATTCCCTATCTCTGGCCGTATCGTCTTCTCTGTAGTTTTGCATACATAAATAAAGGCCCCCCGCACACGGTGAGATTCGTGCTGAGCACGGAGTGTGAGCTTCGTGCTCAGCAGGAACCTCACCGTGTGTGGGGGGCCTTTATGAGCGGGTGCCACTGTAGGTCGTGTGACTGATCAAAATGACGGAACCAATCCAAAAAGGCGCTGCCACTGAGTGAGAACCAATCAAAATACGCCACCACTTAGTTTCGTGCTCAGCAGGAGTCTCACACCCCCGCACACGCTGAGATTCGTGTTGAGCACGAAACTTGCGCTCCGTGCTCGGCACGAATCCTACCGTGTGTGGGAGGCCTTATATTAAGAAGCAAGAGTACATAGAGACCATTGTCATTAAATAAATTGGGGATTTTTTTTTGAAACAATCATTTTCCAATGTTTAGCATAACAAATCAGTATTTAAAATAGTATTTCTGTACGAGCTAGGTGAATGACGGAGTTATAGAACATGAAGTGCATGAAGGTATACATTGAATTTTATTAATGCAAATATTGATGACAAAACAGTAAAAACGGGAAGAATACTGTAACAGCAGCATTGAATTACGTCTGAATATCTTGAATCGAATTGGGAATTTTCAATCAAACCAGAAGCAGAGAGAGAGAGAGAAGCGGGTGAAAAACTGAAAGAAGTGTGTGAGTGTAGTGACTCACTGAGAGAGGGAGAGAGAGACGGCACGAAACAGCAAGGAGTGGAGGGGCAGCGACAGATTGAGTGGAGAGCGAGACAATACTGCCTTGCCGTGGTTCAGGTATCATGATACCTACATGAAGGGGAGGTAGTTCTAGGATTCATTACTCAAGCATGTGAGGAAATTGGAAACTATATAGAGACATTAGCTAAGTATTTAACGCTGGGGGAGGGGCATGTCAAAAGCCATTTTTGTAAGTGATAAGTTTGTACAAAGGTATGAGCTATATGATATACTAGCGGGATACCCGGCATTGCCCCGGGAAATCAGTGGCGTTACTCAGTTGGTGACTGCTTGGTTGAAAGGAAAATACCCCAAAAAATCTAATTATCTATCTATCCATGCATCCATCCATCCCATTCCATGCCATCCCATCCCATCCCATCGCATGCCATCCCATCCCATCCCAAACAGTAAAAAACAATAAGAAATCAAAAGATAAAAGACATTAACAATGAAAAATTAAAATTAAAAAGTAAGAAATTAAAAATAAGACATACTAAAGAGGTAGGTAAAGGGAAAAAAATTAAAAAAGGGGAAAATAAGTTCCCGAGCTGGAATCCCAGTGTAGGAGACGGATGTGCTAGTGATTATGCCACTGCGCCGTTAAGGGCATACACCATGGATTCACACGTACGTGATGTTTTAATCATCATGCCATCTATGCACCGCCATCTATTGATGAATAGAATTTTTTATTAATTTTTAACTTTTTTAAATTTTTGTTTCAGCCAGAACCACCTCCCAGACGTGCTGATTCTGAAAATATATTTAGTTTTCCTCTAGGCTGCGGAGTTCTCTAGTTATGCGAGTACGGACTAATTCGGCTGAACAACTTTATATATTTAGTTTTCCTCTAGGCTGCGGAGTTCTCTAGTTATGCGAGTACGGACTAATTCGGCTGAACAACTTTAGGCGAGATTCCTATACGATAAATACATGGCAAATATTATACTTGTAAACATATATAAACACACAGAGACACACTCACACACACACGCGTTCGGACATGCGTGAATGTGCGTGCGTGCGTGCGCGCGGAGGTGCAAGTGCGTGCGTGCGCGCGGAGGTGCAAGTGCGTGCGTGCGTGCGCGCAGAGGTGCAAGTGTGCATGCGTGCGTGCGTGGATGGCGTGACTACGTATACGACATGGGTCTAAACAGGAATTGCTCTGACCTGTGATTGGAGGATAAAAATAGACCCCGCCCACTTTTCCATTTTTGAAGGATAAAAATAGAATTTGTGACGTTTTGTTTCACCGGTCATAGCCACGCATGCATATTTGCTAATTAATTAGACTAATTGCGCTTCAATAGACTCAAAATTCACAGAGATTAAAGCTAAGTCATCATGTCTATAATAGCTAGAATTTATAGAAATGTAACTCAAATCATTCGCTCCATATGATAGTTAGTACACGTTCCTACCGGTCATAGCATAGCGTATGCGGCGGGAGTGGGCGTGGTCTATTTTTATCCTCCAATTACAGGTCGGAGCAATTCCTCTGTTTAGACGCATGTCGTATACGCTGTCATTTCACCAAGTGGCGAGATAAATAAGAGATGTTTCGTAAAAAGAAATGCGAAATTTATAAGCCTACGTGTATAGAAACACATTTCCGCGGCGTGGCGCCACAGCCTCAGGCACTTGAAGCGTTTCTATAAAATATAATGCTAACTAAATACAAAATCTATTTACTACCAAATTCTTAATGTTTCTATACTCTCTTTCACCT
>NW_014577854.1:0-683 GCF_000485595.1 Priapulus caudatus
ATACATACATACATACATACATACATACATACATAGATACATAGATACATACGAACTCAAATATATATTAGATATATATGTCAGAGATTTGATACAACACGATATACATGTGTGTAATAGTAGGCCCTTACAAACTGAAACGCTTTAAACATCCAGATTATTTAATTGCATAATGGTGTTGGTGTACCCATATAATAGCATAGCAACTATCGATTACTCTACAGTCTGTGTTTCGGCCAGAGATAGCAACCACACACCCATGCACCCACACACACACACACACGCGCGCGCACGCACGCACGCACGCACGGACGCGCGCGCGCACACGTGTTATATATANGCACACACACACACACACACACACACACACATACATACACACAGAGAGAGAGAAGAGAGAGAGAGACGAGACAGACAGCCAGACAGACAGACAGACAACTGTAAAGACATGATAAGATCTCAGTAGAATCACCTCAGCCGTAAATAGCGTGATAACGCTCACGCTAAATGCTCTGCTATAGATAGCATCAGGAGTGAATAATAGAGATAGTCTCTATCTAGATATAGTCTCTATTATTCACTTATAGTGCTATCGCGCTGATTCACAAAGCACTCGCATTAAAACGATGTCAGGACGATAATCATCGCACGCGGCAACCCCTCCCCCACCCCACCACACACCA
>NW_014577854.1:866-1428 GCF_000485595.1 Priapulus caudatus
TGTGTGTGTGCATGTGTGTGCGTGTGTGCATGTGTGTGCGTGTGTGCGTGTGTGTGTGTGTGTCTTTTCCGGAGGATGCGCTCTCTAATGACCACGAGGGGGCGGCATTAATATATAACAAAGCATATATATATATATAAGCTAAATATCATAAAAACAATGGAAGTATAATCACACACGAACACCATGGATGTGGATAAAAAACAAATTCGAAAAATATGTAAAAGGTGCATGTCAGCTGAAAGCTTGAGGAAGAGATGTACGTCTCGAAAGCTCGCTGATAAAAAATTTAAACATCCTTCACCTATTTTTTGAATTTGTTATATATATATATATAATATATATAATATAGCATAACATAAACTAGAGGCGGCAGCAGCGAGAGAAATCTTACATCTACGTGCGTATATGCAGCAACAGATGGAGATTACCGGACAATTCTAGAAATAACCCCGTACTCTACACTCACACGCGCGTATACACAACACACACACACGCACTCACAACAGACGCGCGGGCACTCATGCACACATAACACGTTCACGTTCAACTTAGCTGGCCT
>NW_014577854.1:2306-3986 GCF_000485595.1 Priapulus caudatus
GTGTGTGTGTGTGTGTGTGCGTGCGTGCCTGCATGCACGTGTGTGCATGTGCGTGTCTGTGTGCATGTCTGTGACCGAACTCCAACTAAGAACATTTATTCAACTAACATTTTATTTATTTATCGACGCGGGCCTTACAATTGCAGCCCAGCCATTATAAAATTGGCCCGTAATTGCTGCTAAGAGTATGATAATGTCTGAGAGCGCCATCTATGTTTAACAAAGAGGAGTTATCGCTTCTATTCCCCAACTTTAAAGGCATCCTGTGCCAAAGTGTTACTATAGATCAGGTGCAAACATTGATGAAATACATTGTGTACAGCAATAAAACTACCGCGTCCACTTCGGAATGTAACAATGTACAAATCGTTAGTCTGTGAACAAGGATGAAACGATATGTAAGTTATGGCGGAATAATTCAGCATCCTAGCTGGCAATGAAAATAGGAAATAAATAAAGGCAAACCGCAGTAACTCGTATATATTTTCTCTATCGGTCAGAAAATGTCAGACTATGTGGAAATTAGGTGCTGATGTTATACACGCATGTTATGCATAGCAGAACGGTGGTCTTTCTGTCTCTGGACGGCTAACGCGCTCCACCACGCAAGTGACCATAATCGGCTAACCATAATAATGTTCAACGCGAGTATATATATATATCACACGCTCAATACCCGATGCTGTTGCTTGCGTGTTAAGAGCCTGCTGAGGCTGACAGACCCGCGCCTGTCTGGAAGAGTCCGTCGCTGCACGACGACATCAGACGCCCTTAACAGTATACAAGGAGCCCATAGGCAGCAGGCGTGAATAGGCCCTAAGCATCGAACACAATGTAATTGAAAATACTCAGAGAGTTTTTGTCGCATACACAACGTACACTTTATTCCTTCACGAACAAGCACAGATTCAAGGTCGAGACTCTGCGTGTAATAATGTTCTCTGGTCAGCTTTTGGGAATTTCCTGCATGTAGCCGCGGATTCCGTTTCAAACACGAATCCGGCGGACCGGTCAAGATGGCGACGTCACTTGACAGAATAGCAGCATTACACGAAAAGACCAGTCTCACCTTTCACGCTTTCGAGACGCCCATAGAGTATCTACATTGCATAATGCTAATTAATTGGTGCATGCCAGTGCCGAGTATTACACTACAAAAGTTGTGAAATAGTCCAACGCTGGGCAATCGATGGAAGACTACTGTCGTGTGCCTCCCTAAGGCCCCCGCACACAGTGAAATTCGTCCTGAGCACGGAGCGTGAGTTTCGTGCTCAGCAGAAATCTCACCATGTGCGCGGTCGAATCTCACCGATTTATGGGTTATATTTATATTATTAATATTATTATATTTATGATTTACGGGGTCGATTTATGTGAGTTTTCGGCATTGCGAGTCGGCGAGGAAAATATCTGTCGTGTTTGACCATTTTGGTCTCGCGAGGCTGAAAACTCAGCGCGTGCGGGGGTGTGAGATTCCTGCTGAGCACGAAACTCAGTGGCGTTTGCACGGTCCCGGCACCCCTATGTTAATTACCACATCGTTCACACACACACACACACACACACACACACACACACACACACACACACACACACACACACACACACACACACACACACACACACACACACACACACACACACACACACACGACGACACACACACACACACACACACAC
>NW_014577854.1:4062-5153 GCF_000485595.1 Priapulus caudatus
GTGCGTGCGTGCGTGCGTGCGTGCGTGCGTGCGTGCGTGTGTGTGTGAAAGAGGAGCGATCGCTACTATTCCCACTCTGTGCCCAAGTGTTGCTATAGATTAGGTGCATATATATATATAGATATATATAGCTTCAATGATATAGTCTGATGTAGTCTATGTTTGGCACTTGATGTCCCATAAACACACAACATTTCTGTCGGAAGTATTGCCGAATGGCTATTAAAAATCACACGATAGAAATTCTAGCAGTGGCACGCGCGACGTCCGAGGCTCACTATAGCATGTTTTTTGTTTCATAATTCTATTTTTGTTTTACGGTTGATTTTATCACATATAACATTCGATTTATCACATATAAGATTCGATTTATCACATATATCATTCGATTTATCACATATAACATTTGATTTATCACATATAACATTCCATTTATCACATATATCATTCGATTTATCATATATAACATTCGATTTATCACATAATATAACATTCGATTTATCACATATAACATTTGATTTATTGCATATAACATATGATTATTTAATCATATGTTATATACAATAAATCGACAATAATTTCCTGTTTTAAATGTTCACATTGTATATTTGATTTTATATCAGAAAAGAGAATCAAACCATTCGATCCTGGCATCAAACCATTCGGTTTTGGAATAGAATCGTTATTTTTAGGTTGAAGGGAAACAATTTTTTGGTTTCGAATTCGATTATTATTAGTAAGTCTGCTAGCGCATGGTGTGATTACTGAAGAAAGGCATCGGGATAGATTTTTACTGTCAAGTTACTGTGCGGAATGTTTGCTCAGAATTTTAATCGCATAATTTCATCAAAACTACGGTTTTATTTGACAGATACCGGCGCAAGTGCACTGACACTGGGAAAAAAATACAAATTGTCTTTCATCCGTCTAGTGAAATCACACAACACAGTACTAGAACACAGCCACGTCAAAACACAGCAGTCGCACACAGCTATCGCAGCAACGTCAAACCAGCCGCTTTCAATTAATTCGTTTTCCGGGTCTTTTTTCGGTTATTCTTTTCATTTTTCATTCTTTCATCTTTTCAAGTT
>NW_014577854.1:5853-7093 GCF_000485595.1 Priapulus caudatus
GGGGGGGGGGGTACAAGACTATGGGACATCTCCTGGAATGCCCTCCTATTACCTGAGCCCTGTAGACCTGGAGAACTTAAGGTTTTCAACCACCGTGTCAGGTCCTGTGTGCTGCAGTGGCTAGGTCGAGTATAGTGTAGTGACCCGAGAAGAAGAAGAAGAAGAAGAAGAAGAAGAAGAAGAAGAAGAAAAAGAAGAAGCGCGAATGTGTGACGAAGGTTGGGGGGATGCGCGCAGTAATGAACAGCCGCGGTGACGCAGAGCCGATGATTTGCGCAGAATTGTAAACGCGAACGGGTGACCAGGTAAGGCAGACCAGGTAAGCCAGGCGTAGGCGGTGCAGATAGTGATTGCCAAGATGAGATTGAGGCCAAATTGATGCGGGCCAGCGCGTATTTGTAGCGAAATAGCGTGTAAGCCTACACACCGCAAAAATTTGAAGCGCGCCTGGCACGCACCAGTTTGATACCATATCAAATTAGCAGTCTGTACGGGATATTGGATGGTGATAAGCGCGAATGTGAGACGAAGGTCGGAAGGGGGTGCAACGAACAGCCGCAACCGCTGTGCCGCAGCAGAGCTGTGCTGATTTGCACAAAATCATAAACGCGGACGGGCGACCGCCAGTGCAGGTAAGCTTAAAGTAACTGCTGCCAGAATACGAATGCTGCAGTAAGCGACTGCTGCCAGAATACTTTAATAATTTTTAACCATTTCATTGTTTCAACCTTATTTTATTACAACATAGCTACTACATACTACATACTACATACTACATACTACATAAAGATAGCTACACTCAATAATGCTTCTATAGTATTAGTATAGATATCTACGAACCATTTGAGATATTCGTTGACTAAATTGGATGAGTATTATCGAAATTATAGCCAAAACCCAAATGTTGGTATATCACGATGCCCGCTAACTCGCCAGGGGGCGCTGTACCACTATTTGGGTTTTGGCTATAATTTCAATAATTATTACTCATCCAATTTAGTCATCAAATAGCTCAAATTGTTCATAGATATCTTTACTAATACTATAGAAGCATTATTGAGAGCGTTATTTGCTATGACTTACTTGACCGTGTCTTCGGCCGACTTGCCAGGCTGTACTTCGGTCCGTCGCTGGTTCGCATGGGGCGATAGACAGCAGGCCCTGGTCGCTGCGAGCCTACGTGTGAACGTCGTGTTAATACAGAGGGCGCGCGTGAGAGAAAGGGGAGAGAGAGACAGAG
>NW_014577854.1:8813-15584 GCF_000485595.1 Priapulus caudatus
ATCGACGGAAAACAAAGTGCTCATCGTTGCTCAGACCTGGTTTTCGCCATACGACTTGCACTTCAGGATAGACTACGAAGGTATAGAATGTGCTATTTCCAACGTGGATCACGGCATTATTATTATTACGCCTACTACCACTAGATGACTACTATTTTTAATGAAACATAATTATGTCTGCATACGCCGGGCAATAAGGAGGACAGCGTAGAGAATAATGGAGACATAATAGTATATAATAGTATACATAATAAGTAGTAACATACGTAACATAGTAAGTAACATAAGTAGTAACATAATAGTAATACATAATAACTAATAGAGTAATGGAAACAGCTACTGTAAAGCGACAGGCGTGTAGTACGCACTTTTGCAGCTGTGAGTCCTGCTGCCTATAGAGAAGGCCGGCGCATCAGTAAACTTGCGCAATCGATCATAGGATCCCGGTGCTGGCGTCGTCATCTTACCTGTCGGAACGAAAGGTAACACAATAGAATTATTAATATTATTATTACATGTATTATGATTATTATTATTATTATTATTATTATTCACTCCTGGTGATAGTTGTAAGCGTCACAATCAACAGTTCTCAACACGATTACTGGGATGATTCAGAACAATGATATCAAGAGCGTGTTAAGTATACGCATTAATAAATAAGCATACTTGGTACGCTCTTGATTATATGTGTAACTGTCGTAACGTGTTGCCATTAAATCAATTATGTTAAGCTGGGTTTACACTACCGACTTTGTGTTGGCGAATTGACGAACTGGACCAACTTCCTAACTAGACAACCGACAATCGGCAGTGTAAACGCAAATGTTGCGCGACCAACCGATCGATAGAAACTAGTTGGGACATTAGAACATGTTCTATTTTCGCCAACTCGGAGTTGGCGAACTGAGAAATTGGTCCACCTCGCCAATTCGCCAACATAAAGTCGGTAGTGTAAACCCAGTCTCAGTGTTCGATTAGTCATTAACGTGACTATGTAGCGGATACCAGCTGGTTCAAATCTCCTGTAGGTAAGAGTCGCAGACGATCCATCCGCCACCATGTCCGGCAACGAGTAAGCATTCGGACTCGGACCAAAAATCTCTATAAAAATAAAGATAAATACGAGAAAATGATTACTCAATTGTTATTTATTTAATTTATTATTATAAATATATTATATTATTATTATTATTATTATTATTATTATTATTATTGTTATTTTTATCATCATTATTATTATGAGAACGTGAAGTAAGTCGATGATCGCACATATTATGAAATATAGATAACAGATATAATATAATATATTATACTATATATATAATATATTATAAGTATATAGGGATATAAGTATTATATATAAGTAAGGAATGTAGATTGTGAGATGGATGTAGATTGTAGATGTAGATGTATGACGTAGACGTAGGATGTAGATGTAGATGTAGATGTATGTAAGTGTAGATTGTTATGAGTGTAGATGTAGATGTAGATGTAGATGTAGAATGTAGATGTAGATGTTAAAAGAGGTGTAGAGGTAGATGTCAGCTGTAGATAAGATATAGATATAAATATAGATATAGATATCGATATAAATATAGATATAGATATAGATCTAAATATAGATATAGATATAGCTATCGATATAGATATAGATATAGACGTTGATATAGATATCAAATATTTACTAGCTAGCTGATACTCACTCTGTTTAACCGGCTGCCGACTGCGGATGCTAGCGGAGACAGCATTGCCGATCGTAGTGCCTACGTCATAGGCGTTCGCCGCCGGTACCTCGCCTAATTACCGAAATATTCAGGCATTTAATTACTTAGTTATCTTAATTACTAATCAAATGCATAAAATAATAATGATTAAACAACTAATAATGATTAATCGTTTACTTAATTGGATCGCCGTATAGTCAGTTGTAATATCACACTCTATTCTTCTAATATTACGCTTAATATTACTTCTAATATTACGCTTAATATTCTTCTAATATTCTAATATTACTGTGCTAAATATTACGCATCGTATACGTATATTGTACCGTTGACAATATGATGAATTTTCGGGGGTGCAACCCCGCCAACCTCTCACCCTCCTCTACATCCGCCACTGTGGCGGCTGTACAGAACCTATTACTTATTACCTATTACCTATAACCTGTTACCTGCAGGAGCAGCTCGGCTGAGGGCGAGCCGCTTGGAAAGCGTGTGCGCCGGACCTTGAGGCACCGATCGGTTCTTGACAGCGTACGCCGCAGGTCCTGCAACAATACTTATATTAAGCTAGGTTTACACTACCGACTTGATGTTGGCGAATCGGCGAGTTGGACCAATTTCGCAATTCGGCAACTCCGAGTTGGCGAAAATAGAACATGTTCTAATCGCCCAACTAGTTGCTATCGATCGGTTTGTCGCGCAACTTTTGCGTTTACACTGCCGATTGTCGGTTGTATAGTTGGGAAGTTGGTCCAATTCGCCAATTCGCCAACACAAAGTCGGTAGCGTAAACCCAGTTTTAGGTTACAGGATTAAATTAGCTAAGATAGCGTTGATGCGTCGTGCGTTGATCGACATCTAAAGTGCGATTAGCAGTATGATTGTATCGTCTGCTAAAATTCCGCCAGGTGGTAGTAGAAACGCTCGGCAACTAATGCCCAACTTAGTTTGGTCGACAACTTGAAACGCACGTGATTATTAAAATCCGACCGTCATATTATCAAGAGTGAATAATAATAGATTATTATTTCACTCTTGATAATTATTATTTCACTCCTGATACACTCACTATTATTATTCACTTCTGATATTATCTCAGTCAGTTATATAACTTCCTACCTTACCAGGAAAGTCGTGATTTGCAGTTGCCTTACCTGGTCCAACAGCCGGCACCTTTTCTTGTCTACTGGAACCGAACGACTTAGCGTTGCCCTCGTTCGATGCGGAGTTCGGGCAGTAGTTCGGTCCTGGTGTGTTCAAACCTGTTCGGCAACAACAGGTAAGACTGTGATGCCACAGAGAGCTGGTTGTGAGTTGTTGCTTAATACGATAATGAGATGTTTGTCGTAGTTGTTTACCGATCATGTCGCCTCCCCGGTCTCTCTCTCTCTCTCTCTCTCTCTCTCTCTCTCTCTCTCTCTATCTCTATATTTATCTATCTATCTATATATCTATATATATATATATCTATCTCTCTATCTATCTATCTATCTATCTATCTATCTATCTATCTATCTATCTATCTATCTATCTATCTATCTATCTATCTATCTATCTATCTATCTATCTATCTATCTATCTACCTACCTATCTATCTATCTATCTATCTATCTATCTATCTATCTATCTATCTATCTATCTATCTATCTACCTACCTACCTATCTATCTATCTATCTATCTATCTATCTATTTATCTATCTATCTATCTATCTGTCTGTTTAATTTCTTCCCATATTTCACATTAAAAACATCGCCCCCATTGTGTTCGTTTTTATGCAGCTGCTGTGTACCCATAGAAATAATATAGAGACACCTAGTCTACCTATAGTCTACCTATATTACTTCTATGGTCTTACCGCGTGTGTCCACTGGTTGCACGTGACTATTCGGCGGCCCGCTGTTAACCCCGGCCACGTGACGGGAAGCAATGCTGATCTTTGGCGCATGCGTACCAATCGACAGGTTCTCTATCTTGTGGAGAGTCGCATCTGCGGTCGGTGCAGCTGTCGTAGGGGAAAGGATATAATTAGTTAGCATAACTACGAATGTTTTAATTTTATTAATTATTATATTTATATTTTTATATTATTATTTTAATAATGTTATGTTAGTTATGATGGCATTGGTAATAATGTCCATACTGATTTCGTGTTCCGCTAAGAAAGTAAACTTGTCATGTAGCTGAAGTATAATGCCAATTTTTTTAGCAAGAAAACAGTAATTTTGGAGTAAACAATCATAATAGTAATGAAGATGCTGCTACTACTACTACTACTACTACTACTACTACTACTACTAATAATAATAATAATAATAATAATAATAATAATAATAACAATAATAATAATAAATAATAACAATAGTAATAATGTTAATAATAATAAAAATATAAACAAGAGCATCGTTATACGCGGGTGAGCATCCATTACCTTTCATAGCATACGGGTCTGTTTTGCCTTTCCCCTTCAGTGTGATTCGCCGAGCCCTCCATGTCAGGTCGCCACTGCAGCTGTAGTCACCCGGGCCTGGTCCTACAACTGCAACATACCCCTCGTCGTTTAATATCCACGCCTTCCCTCGACCTTCCCTCTTTTATTTCGTCGTTTCTGTTCACTTAGCTGATTTGGTATATTACTCTGGTCTTCTCCTTCTTTGCTATCGTGTATTTTTCACTCGTCCTCTCCTGTTTGCGTGCGTTGAAAGCCTATACCGCTCACCCATTCTGTTCTTTTGTTGTATCGCAGTCATTATCTGCTAAACTAGTGCTGATATTTATTATATCAGTATTTTAATGCACGCACGCGCGCACGCGGCTGCGTCTGCGCTCGGCGCGAGCGTCAGATGCGCTCCGCACCTGCGCGTCATCGCACGTCAGACGCCCGTCGCCCCGCAGGACACCAGTGGCGCACTTTGGCGGCGGCGTATCCTTGGCAAGCGATTCCCGTACACGAAGTTGTTATTGATGATGAGCGGCGGCGTCTGATTCGCGCGCAGCGTCGTCGCGTATACCAGCGGCCCGACTGCACCTTCTCCAGCGGCCAGAGCGCCGACGACGACGTCGGCGTAGCGAGCGGCGAGCAGCTCCGTCACGTACTTCTGATCGTTCTCCGGCGCCAGCTCGTGCGCTACGCTTACCGACGAATCCCGCCAGCTGTGACGTCATCAGGCGCGCTTCTCGGCCCAGAAGAGGCTTCGTCCTTCGCGTCGGCCGGAAGTAGAGGAAGTTTCGCGGGCGATCTCGCCGCTCGGTTCAGCCGGCGACGAGGATGTCGTAGGCGTCGCTGCCGTAGGCGAGCTTGTCGATCGGTTTCGCACCAGAGGGCGTCCGTTTTCGAACAGCAAGCACGCGCGCGTCGTCTGCCCGCAGCGCTGCGTTGATGAACTGCGTGCGCTTAATCATCAGCTTCTCGGTAGCCGACGTCGCGTACGTGTGCGTGCGTCGGCATGTCGCGCCCAGGTCGAGGGCAAGCACGCTGGCGACGCGCGCAGTGCCGACGCAGCTTCGCGAGCGCCGCCCTGTCGGATGGCGACGAGAACCACGCTCTCGTGGCACGCCCATGTCCTTGTGTTGGCACAGCCAGTTGAACGTGAGAGGCACGAGGCGTCGTTAACGAGGCGTGCGTCGGCCACGACCTGCGTCGGCAGTGATCGCTCGGCGCGCCTCCTGGAACGTGTCGTACTGTCGCACGGCGGGTAAGCAACGCTCTCCGCCGCTCCCGCCACCGCCGCTGCCCCAGCCGTCCCTGCCGCCCTCGCGCCGCCCGCCCCAACGCACCGCGCGTATACTAGCAGCAAACACGTCAGCGAGATGACGGCGAGTGGGCAGACGGGAGAAGCACAGCTGAGTGATGTTGCGACGCTGGCATCGTGAAAGTAGTCGGCAGACGCATAGCGGGCTCAACAAGCACTCGGGGCACACGTATTTTGAACAGCAGAATATGACAATTTTTACCGAGTTTCGCAGTCAACATACTTGGAAATTATAAAATGCGGCTGCTTCTCTATGGATTACAACCCAGACTGACGTTCGACCCAGCGATCTGCCTTCCTATCCATGACATCGGTCTGAAAACCGTTCCGCCCCATCAAGCGACCCTGCGCGGTGAACGACTTCTGTTAACTCACATCATGTTATCGTTGAAATGAACAAAGAAGCACCCTCACCAGTACCGCCCTGGGGCTACTCCACATTTACGAAAACGACATAGGTTTCAATGGGCCCCATGTTCTCTATCCTTGAACCTTCGCACAGTATCTTTAGCATCTTTTCTGTCAACTACATCTTGAATGAAATCAAATGAGCGCGCATGTCTGCCTGTGTTCAAGTTGGTTATAGGATCGTGGCGCGCATGCTAAGAGCAGTGTGAATCGTGTAAATCGGATGTAACCATGCACACATGCGCGGCGGCAGGCCCCTGTCCATTTGAGCGTATGAGATCGGCCGAAGAAATATATCTCGCTGTCCGCGCGACGAACGAACCTGAGCGCCATTTCTATGTACATTAGCTTCCAGCGCGACCTCATACGATCAAACCTGGCAGGGGGGCGCCATGGCACGTGTGCATGTAAAATCTGATAACAAAATTCACTTTTCCGCGTCACGATTCTGCCACAGCTGTGAGACGAAAATTTAAGATGCAGTTGTATGTGTGTTGTATGTGTGTGTGCGTGTGCGTGTGCGTGTGCGTGTGCGTGTGCGTGTGCGTGTGTATGTATGTATGTATGTATGTATGTATGTATGTATGTGTGTGTGTGTGTGTGTGTGTGTGTGTGTGTGTGTGTGTGTGTGTGTGTGTGTGTGTGTGTGTGTATGTATGTATGTATGTATGTTGTGTATGTAAGTATGTACTGTATGTATGTATGTATGTATGTATGTAATGTATGTATGTATGTATGTATGTATGTATGTATGTAGTATGTATGTATGTATGTATGTATGTAATTATGTAGTTATGTATGTATGATGTATGTATGTATGTATGTATGTATATGTGTGTGTGTGTGTGTGTGTGTGTGTGTGTGTGTGTGTGTGTGTGTGTGTGT
>NW_014577854.1:15594-23498 GCF_000485595.1 Priapulus caudatus
CACCGCGCGACACCACAGCGCGCACACGCGCAACACCCGCGCGCCACACACACACACACACACACACACAGCGCGCGCGCGCACGCTACCCCACGCACACACACACACACACACACACACAGTACACACACATACACACAAGCACGCACGTGCGCGCGCACACACACACACCAGCGCGCACTCGGACGCACACTTACTTTTGCGTGTTCTCGGCCTGCCCTGACACCGAATATTGGGTCCGTTCCTCCTTGTAAAAGAGTGGCATGGGAAATAATGCGCTCGGGAATGGGCTTGAGCAGCCTGTAATCACACGAATAATATGATCTTATATTCTGTTATTATACGAAACATAATGATGTCATAGTTACTGTATTTTTTCGTGAGTAAGAAAATGACATGAATGTCTTCTTCTCGACCATATCTTAACGGTATGGTATGAGAATTTTTCTTCATACTACTTTTATATATTCTTTGAGTTTTCGCAAGTCCTGCACAACATCCTAAAGATTATCTCTTTCATCCCTGCTGCTGTATGCGCAGATCTTCTTCGCTAGATAGATTGAACTTCAAATATCGCGAGTAATTTTGCTAATATATTTGAATAACGTTTACCTTGACTCGTCAGAGGTTTTCCGCCTTTCGGTACAATGTAGGAACCCATAGGCGTACGACATCGCTGTCCTAGAATAAAATATCGAGTGTTGCTGTAATGTATAAATAAAACTAGCAAAATATCATATATATAATAATATTATATATATAAAATATATATATAAAATATAATTAGCTAGAAAGAGCCGAAGTGTCGTTTTCCTATCTCCTCGAAACTCCGCGCGTCAGTACTCGACGCCGAAAATCGAGCTGGGGCCCATTCTGGACGTCCCGAAGTATCCATTCCGCTACGTTTAGAACGCGCATTTTTCGATCGGTAAAGTGACCTTTTGGAGGCAATTTTCTATCACGTGTGATGTCGCGTGCTTGCGTGCCAGTGCCGTTTGTATTGTGTGCGCGCCCGTGTGTTGGTGTGAAATGTGGTATGTGTGTGTGCTGTGTGGGTCGCCGCGTGTGATTGTGGCGTTGCACGCTGTCATGTGTCGTAATACGGTGTGGGCCGCGCATTGGCGCGTCCGTGTCGCTTGCAAACACTTACAACGAGGTGTAACCGTGCCCGCTGCTTTGACCCGGCTCCCAATCTCTCACATTTTTAGACGCCCGTTTTGATTGTCTATGGGCAACACACATATACCAACACTATATATACCATATACCTTTTGAAAAATTGTGCTTAAGAGTATAATTGTGTTTTTTCTACGCGGTTTGTAAATGACAATATACTATAACCTCTAAATGTAGATAAAGGTATATACAATAAGCGATCTTAATTAGGTGGAGGCTTTCACCCTAGCAATACAGATCAAGCCAGCACTAAACGCACGCACGAACAGCACCGCACGCACACTGCGCACGCGCACACACGCCACCAGCACCAAAGCCATTGCGGCTGCGGTGCAATGAAACAGCCAGCTCACTGCCGCGCAACAGCTGTGAGGCGAAAATGACAAACCTCAACGAAGACGGTGCCAGTTGTAATGTGTGTGTGGCCGGTGTGTCCTTTGTGTGGGTGTGATCTGCAGGTTGCGCGGCTGCCGGCCACTCGATACTGGCCCTAGTCGCTCGGCCCACGACGGACCTGGTGCGCGGGTCGGAGTGCCCCGGTTGGGCGTCCCTGGTCCGTGCGAACCCCGTTACCCTCGCCCGGCCCCGGCCTCCTGCGCGTCAACGCCACAGCACACGCCGCTAAACCCCAGACAAACCCACAGTCGATACCGGCTTCTGCGTGCGCTGCTTGAGGCCGCGTGCAGAGGCGCAGGCGCGTACGAGTAGCCGCATCGGGCGGGAACCCTATGCGCGCCTCCCACTCGGTCACCGCGGGTCGGCGCCTGCTGGGTCCGGCGCCGGCAACCGCGTTGCCAAGATGACTACTGAGCCGGCCGCTCGGGTCCGGAGCGCGTTGCCCTCTCCACCGCGCCCCCTTGGTCCCCGTTGCACCCGACGCCGTAGTCTCACGGGCGCAGAAGGGACAAGCGGGATAGGACGAAACGCACGGAATTCTGTGTGTGTGTGTGTTGTGGCCGTGTGTGTGTTGTGCTGTGTGCGTTGCCCGTGCGTGCGTGCGTCGCGGTGTGTTCTGTACTAAGTGTAATTGTGTGTGTGTGTACCGTGTGGTGTGCGTGTGCATGTGCTTGCGATTTCGGTGCCGTGCGTAGCGTACGTGCGTGCGTGCTGTGTCGTGCGTGCGTTCGCGTGCGTGCGCTGATGTATGTATGGTATGTATGTACTGTATGTACTGTATGTATGTCATGTATGTCATGTTTATTTGTAGTGTATGTATGTATGTATGTTGTCTGTAATGCTATGTACACTGTACTGTATCGATATGGTATGTCTGCTCATGTATGTCATGTATGTATGTATGTATGAAGTGTATGTTATGCGTTGTGTGGGCCGTGTAGCCCTGCATAGTGCGTGTGCGTGTATGTGTGTGCGCAGACCCGTGCTGTGCTTGTAAATCGCGTATGTGTTGTGTCGCACCCGCTGTGTGTCGTAAATCGCGCGCTTCCGCTCCGTGTGCGTGGGTGCGCGTGTGCTGAATTTCGTGCGTGGCGCGTGCCCGGTATGTGTGCGAATGCGGGCACACTCGCCCCCCCGCGCTCCTCTGTGCTGGCCGTACGTGCGCGGGCGTGTGTGTAATGTGTGTGTGTGTGCGCGCGGCTGTGGCGGAAATATTTTGACAACGGGATGGCTTGCAAACTCTGCCCGCCGCCGCCTCCATTGACTTTTCAACGAAAATATCCTCTTCAAAACTACTCAATGATTTTTGCTCTCTCTTTTTTAAGAATTTGATTTATCTTTATGATGCTCTCCTAACGAAAATAATATTTCAAATAATATCTAATAAGTTGAACATCTCGTACTTATGCAAATCCACCCCCCCCATTTCCCCCTCTCTCTTTGAAAACACTTGCTATATCCCACTTTTAATCGGTAAAATTCAGTTTTAGATATATTTAGATCACAATTCCTTTTCTCTAAAACAAATATTGATATATGACTCGAGTCTAAAATATCAGTATTTTTCGCTTTACTGTAAATACATCAACCTAAAACAGTGAAAGATAAATTGGTTAAACCGCCATCCTCAAATCAGAATCACTCGAACCCGTTGCGAGCGGGTCGATCAGCTCAGATTATATATATTACCTTAATACTGAAGTTGTACCTGCCATATTTACATGTCTTTCCAATATTTTGGTGATTAACATTACAATGAATTATAAATCATAAGGAAACCAGGCTTTCCCTTTTTTATTATTCTAATATAATTAGCTTAAACTATAATTGTCTTAGCTTTCTATGTAATTTTTTTTCGAGAATTATTAATCAATTCGAAATTTTGCGATACTTCACTTGCCATATAATTTCCACCCTGCAAACAATCACTGATATCCAGATGTCCAACTATCTAATTGCTTAACAATAAGATTTTCCAGCAGTGAGCACGCCACCTAACCATGAGCGTGCCGCACTAAACAACCAGTTTACGCCAAAAGAAATACACCCGCCGAAGTTGTCGTGTCCCTTATTATACCTTAGTCTTACTGCTATTAGTGATTTACTCCCTAAAAATGGCTTACATGCCAACTCCATATAATCCGAACAATCCCCAATGATAACAACAAAACTATTACGCATAGTATGATAATCCAGAGTCAGACCGACGCGTTACAAGCATTGCTGTTGCCGCAAAAAGATGCGTCTGTTCCCCGACGCGAGCAGCCGTAAGCCCGCGCACTTCCGCGGACTGGCGCACGCGACCGCCGGTGTGCTTATCGCGACCTCGGTGTGCGCCAGCATCCCAGCGCACTGCCGCTCTACGGACTTCGCGCGCCGAAGCGAGGGCGCGGCGCGCGAACTCCGTTATGCGAGGTAGCGTCACATTCGGCGCAGTTTTCGCTCGAACACACCGGCTCGTGCCTTCGCGTGCAGCGCGTTTATGCTGCTGCGACAGCCGCCTGCTGCGCCGGCAGGTGCCGACGTTTTTGTTGCTTGTTTCACTGCTTTTTCGAGTAATCTTCTTAGCTACGTGTAAAAACTGGCACGGCCACTACCCCCCCCCCACCCCGCACCCCGCGCCACCCGCCACCCCCGGCTGCTCGCAGTATTCGCCCCTCAGCCACGACCCAGCCGCAGTCCTCGCACGCGACGCTGCATCGCCACGGGCAGCGCGGGGTCAACTTAGGTTGGTAAAAGCCTCGCACGTACCGCAGTCGGCGCCGGCCACGGCGGGACGCGCCGTTTGAGATACGCATCTAGGCGCGCCCACCCACGTGGAGCGCCGTACGACACTTCGTTAAAAACTCTGTGGTAGACACTAACGCTATACTCGGCAGTATTCCCCTTCATCGCGTAGCGGCCAACGAGCGGAGCGCGTCAGTCGCTGTAATTGACAGCATTTCTGGAATTTTCTTAGTAGGAAGCCACTACGTCTTACCATGGAGGCGCGCCACTCTCTAAAAATATAGTTAGGACTGTTTGGAGATGGCCTCAAGCCGTCCATCCCGAAATGTCTTCGCTTATAGCTGTATATGCTTATAGCAAACACTGGTCGGGTATGTATGTATGTATGTATGTATGTATGTATGTATGTATGTATGTATGTATGTATGTATGTATGTATGTATGTATGTATGTATGTATGTATGTATGTATGTATGTATGTATGTATGTATGTATGTATGTATGTATGTATGTATGTATGTATGTATGTATGTATGTATGTATGTATGTATGTATGTATGTATGAATGTATGTATGCGTGTGTGGGCGTGTGCATGTGCGTGTGCGTGTATGTGTGTGCGCACCCGTGTGTGTGTAAATCGGTATGTGTGTGCGCACCCGTGTGTGTGTAAATCGGTATGTGTGTGCGTGGGTGCGCGTGTGATTGTGCGTGCGCGTGCCCGTATGTGTGCGAATGCGGTGTGTGCGGACGAGCGCGCGTGTGTGTAATGTGTGTGTGTGTGCGCGCGTGTGGGGAAATATTTGACAACGGGTGGTGCAACTCTGCCCGCCGCCGTCTATTGACTTTCAAGAAAATATCTCTTCAAAACTACTCAATGCATTTTGCTTTTTTTTAAGAATTTGATTTATTAATGATGCTTCTAACGAAAATAATATTTTCAAAAATAATATCTAAATAAGTGAAATTGTACTATGAAATCACCCCATTTCCCTTTTTTTGAAAAATTGTATATCATTTTAAGGTAAAATTTCAGATTTTAGATATATTTAGATACAATTTTTTTTAAACAAATATTGATATATGACTCGAGTCTAAATATCAGTATTTTTCGTTTACTGTAAATACATCAACTAAAAGTGAAAGATAAATGGTTAAACCGCCATCCTCAAATCGGAATCCACTCGAACCCGTCTGGAAGACGGGTGATAGCTAGTATATATATATTACCTTAATACTGAAGTTGTACCTGCATATTACATGTCTTTCCAAATTTTGGTGATTAAATATAAATGAATAAAATCATAAAAACCAGGCTTTCTCTTTTTTATTATTTAATATAATACTAAACTATAATTGTTAGCTTTTATTAATTTTTTTGAGAATTATTATCAATGAAATTTGCATACTTCATTGCATATAATTTGCAAACAATCACTGATATCAGAGCAACTTCTATTGTTAACAATAAGAGTTCCAGCAGGAGCACGCACCTAACATGAGGTTGCGCCACTAAAACCAGGTTACGCAAAAATCACCGAAGTGTCGTGTCTTATTATACTTAGTCTATGCTATTAGTATTACTCCCTAAAAATGTTACATGCCAACTTATAATCGAAAACCCAATGATAACAACAAAACTATTACGATGTATGATAATCCAGAGAGACCGGGTACAAGATTGCGTTGCGCAAAAGATGCGTTGTTCCCCGACCGCCGAGAGCGGTTAAGCCGCGCACTTCCGCGGGACTGGGCGCACGCGACCGCGGTGTGTATCGCGACCTCGGTGTGTCGCAGCATCCCGCGCTGCCCGCTCTACGGATTCGCGCGCCGAAGGAGGGCGGGCGCGCAAATCCGTATAGCGGGAAGCGTAACATCGCGCAGTTTTCGTCACACACCGGCTCGGCCTTCGGTGGGGGCATTTTTTGCTGCGATTGATTCGGCTGATTTACAAGGAAAGGCGCATCTTGTTAGACATGTGGTCAATGTTGGAATTGTAACAGTTGCCGTGTCGATATTCTACCTGTTTGATTTGTCAATGCTGTGTTACAATAAATCGCGTGCGTATCGTTAAATCTAGACGGACTTGCGGCCCCGGTTTTTGCGCGAAGCGCACGGCTCGCCGCGAAGCCGCGCCCCAACGCGAATACGCCGCCCCCTTTTTGTCCGCTTAGAGAGATATCTGAGACAGGGGTCTGAAAACGCCCTACGCGAAAACTGGGCGCAATCCAACCGACATTTCGCGATGGACGGCAGGAGGCTATCTCCAAACGGCCCCTAAACGTTTTTTGGGGTGGCGCGCCTCATGGCTAAGACGTAGTGACTCCTACAAGAAAATGCAAGAAATGCTGTCAATCAGCGATGACGCGCTCGCTCGTTGGCCGCTACGCGATGACGTGCGCTAGTGCCGAGTATAGCGTTATGTCTATCACAGAGCTTTTTACGAAGTGTCGTACGGCGCTCCACGTGGGGTGGCGCGGCCTAGATGCTAATGCTATATCTTCAAACGCGCTCCCGCCGTGCCGGCGCCTGACTGCGTACGTGCGAGGTTTTCCCAACCTATTGACCCCGCGCTGCCCGTGGCGACGGCACGTCGTGCGAGCACCTACCTGCGCTGGCGTGGCGGGCGAATACTGCGAGCACGGGGTGGCGTGGCCGTGCCAGTTTTTACACGTAGCTAAGTAGATACTCGCAAAGCAGGAACAGCAACAAAAACTCGCCCCTGCCGCGCAGCGCGGCTCTGCAGCAGCAGCAGCAGCAGCTCCTTGATTGGTAAAATAGTGAAAATAGAGTGAAAATAGCGACGCTCGTCTGTTTCGCTGAGCGCGCGCGTCTGCGCAGAGACGCACTCGTCTGCATATAAGCACGGAGGAGCCGCCGCACCCATGCATGCCCGCCACTGCTACCGTCGGCCGTCTTACGGAAAGGAATCGTCATTGCATTGACAGCGGGTTGGCTTCACATAGCTGCAGGTAGGTCGCTTCCTATATAAAGATATATAGAAGTAAAGTCACATACGAACACCCCATGTAGAAAAAACAAAGTCAAAGTATAGAATAAGTGTGTTTAAAATTTAACAAGCTTTCGAGATTACATCTCTTCATCAGGTCAGCAGACATTGGAATAGAATCGTAATACAAATACAATGCGTTATCTAGATATAATCGAAAAGGAATAATTCACACAATTCGCGCGTTGCCATGAACACGGATGACGAAAGAACACACATTTATACACACAAACACACACATTGGTAATATTAATCACCACATTGATGACGTGCGTGTTTGTGGCTGCCAACTGACATCATATTACAAAAGCTCACGTCGACACATGACTGAGCGGAAATTACAGTAATTCTGAGAGTTGGTTGTTTGAAGCCAGGTGGTGTCATATACAGGGGCGGCGCCAGGGTATTTTCTTAGGGGGGGCGAAACCAGGGTCGTGTAGAGGATCACGCGAAGGGGGGGTCTGGGGGGCTCTCCCCAGGATTTTTTTTAAATTAGACCCCCTCAGATGCGTTTTCTGCGCGAGTAGGGAGAGTCCGGACCCCCTGGACCCCCCCCCCCTGTACACGCCCCTGAGAACTGTAGACTCTGATACCGTG
>NW_014577854.1:23508-24147 GCF_000485595.1 Priapulus caudatus
CCTTAATACTGAAGTTGTACCTGCATATTACATGTCTTTACGCGACCGCGGTGTGTATCGCGACCTCGGTGTGTCGCAGCATCCCGCGCTGCCCGCTCTACGGATTCGCGCGCCGAAGGAGGGCGGGCGCGCAAATCCGTATAGCGGGAAGCGTAACATCGCGCAGTTTTCGTCACACACCGGCTCGGCCTTCGGTGGGGGCATTTGCTGCTGCTGCTGCTGCTGCAGAGCCGCGCTGCGCGGCAGGGGCGAGTTTTTGTTGCTGTTCCTGCTTTTCGAGTATCTTCTTAGCTACGTGTAAAAACTGGCACGGCCACTACCCGGGGGGTACCGGCCACTACCACAGGGTTTAGCTCGCGTACAGGCGGTAGATAGTGTAGTGAAGCGGAACATACCGCCTGTATCATACGGGTTATGGTAGACATAACGCTATACTCGGCAGTATTCCCCTTCATCGCGTAGCGGCCAACGAGCGAGCGCGTCATCGCTGATTGACAGCATTTCTGGAATTTTCTTGTAGGAGCCACTACGTCTTAGCCATGAGGCGCGCCACTCCAAAAAAAGTTTAGGGACTGTTTGGAGATGGCCTCAAGCCGTCCATCCCGAAATGTCTTCGCTTATAGCTTATAGCTTATAGCT
>NW_014577854.1:24157-29636 GCF_000485595.1 Priapulus caudatus
TGTCACTGCGTGTGCGTGTGCGTGTGCGTGTGCGTGTGCGTGTGCGTGCGTGCGTGCGTGCGTGCAGTTCCGCGGGATATGCGCACGCGACCGCTGGGATGTTCAAGTATGAAGCGCTGCCCGCAGTGGAGACGTGCGCCAAATTCGAGGCCCCGCACGTCGATTGTAGCAGACGCGACAGCGAGCCTGGACGATTGTGCGTAAGCACCGTCACCTCAATGTGAAAACTCCACGTTTTACTCTTTTCAGAGCAGCTGCTGCTGTCGGTACAACTACCAGTTCAACCGCGGCTGCGTCTTGACGACTCCATCGGTTCGTCGGGCGGCTCGTCTGCGCTCGGGCCGAGCGTCAGAATGCGCTCCACCTGCGCGTCATCGCACGTCACGCCGTCGGCCCGCAGGAACCAGTGGCGCCACCTTTTGGCGCGCGTCTCCTTGGCAACGATTCCGTACACGAAGTTGTTATTGATGATGAGCGGCGGCGTCTGATTCGCGCGCAGCGTCGGTCGCGTATACCAGCGGCCCGACTGCACCTTCTCCAGCGGCCAGACGCCGACGACGACGTCGGCGTAGCGAGCGGCGAGCAGCTCCGTCACGTACTTCTGATCGTTCTCCGGCGCCAGCTCGTCGCTACGCTTACCGACGAATCCCGCCAGCTGTGACGTCATCAGGCGCGTCTTCTCGGCCCAGAAGAGCTTCGTCCTCGGCGTCGGCCGGAAGTAGAGGAAGTTTCCGGCGATCTCGCCGCTCGGTCGGTTCAGCGCGACGAGGATGTCGTAGGCGTCGCTGCCGTAGGCGAGCTTGTCGATCGGGTTTCGCAACCAGAGGGCGTCCGTTTCGAACAGCAGCACGCGCGCGTCGTCTGCCCGCAGCGCTGCGTTGATGAACTCGGTGCGCTTAATCATCAGCTTCTCGTAGCCGACGTCGCCGTACGTGTGCGTGCGTCGCATGTCGTCGCCCAGGTCGAGCAGCACGCTGGCGACGCGCGGCCAGTGCCGACGCAGCTTCGCGAGCGCCGCCCTGTCGGTGGCGACGAGAACCACGCTCTCGTGCACGCCCATGTCCTTGGTGTTGCACAGCCAGTTGAACGTGAGAGGCACGAAGGCGTCGTTAACGAGCGTCGTCGCCACGACCCTGCCGTCGGCAGTGATCGCTCGGGCCGCCTCCTGGAACGTGTCGTACTGTCGCACGGGCGGGTAAGCAACGCTCCCGCCGCTCCCGCCACCGCCGCTGCCCCCGCCGTCCCTGCCGCCCTCGCCGCCGCCCCAGCCATCCGCGGCGTATACTAGCAGCAAACACGTCAGCGAGATGACGGCGAGTGGCAGACGGGAGAAGCACAGCTGAGTGATGTTGCGACGCTGGCATCGTGAAAGTAGTCGCAGACGCATAGCGGGGCTCAACAAGCACTCGGGGCACACGTATTTTGAACAGCAGAATATGACCAATTTTACCGAGGTTTCGCAGTCAACATAACTTGGAAATTATAAAATGCGCTGCTTCTCTATGGATTACAACCCAGACTGACGTTCGACCCAGCGATCTGCCTTCCTATCCATGACATCGGTCTGAAACCCGTTCCGCCCGCATCAAGCGACCCTGCGCGGGTAAACGACCATACGTAGGCACGCATGACGCAATAAAATAACTTTTCGCTTTGGTGAGACGCAGAGTCTGTACCGTTTTCCGCGTAGTTCTTGTCTTTATGTTAATAGTTGCGCTTCGCTACTGTCACGATAAAAGCTTCAAGGCCTCGGTACAGAATCCGAATAAATGCGAAGGGAAGTGGCTATAACACTACCGGTATCGCTGCAGTATCTTTAGCATCTTTTTCTGTCAAACTACATCTTGAATTAAATCAATGGAGCGCGCATGTCTGCCTGTGTTCAAGTTGGTTATAGGATCGTGGCGCCATGCTACGAGCAGTGTGAATCGTGTAAATCGGATGTAACCATGCACACATGCCGCGGGCAGGCCCTGTCCAGTTTGAGCGTATGAGATCGGCCGAAGAAATATATCCTCGCTGTCCAGCGCGACGAACGACCTGAGCGCCATTTCTATGTACATTAGCTTCAGCCGACCTCATACGATCAAACTGGGCAGGGGGGCCCATGGCACGTGTGCATGGTAAAATCTGATTTACAAAATTCACTTTTCCCCGTCACGATTCCCTGCCACAGCTGTGAGACGAAAATTTAAGATGCAGTTGTATGTGTGTGTATGTGTGTGTGCGTGTGCGTGTGCGTGTGTGTGTATGTATGTATGTATGTATGTATGTTATGTATTGTCCATGTATGTTATGTATGTATGTAATGTATGTAACAGTATGTTGTAATGTGGATACGTATGAGTATGTATGTTTAATGTATGTATGTATGTAATGCTATGTAATGTATCGTAATGTAATGTATGTCATGTATGTATGTATGTATGTATGTATTGTATGTATGTATGATATGTAATGTATGTATGTTATGTAAGCAGTTGTATGTATGTATGTATTACTGTATGTATAGTATGTATGTATGTAATGTATGTATGTATGTATGTTATTATGTTGATGGTGATGCATTGTTTGATGTGAATTTTATGGATTGGATTTTGTATTGTATGATGTAGGGATGGTATGTATTATTGCTTAAAAATGGTGGTGGTTTTTTTTATGTATGGTGGATTGTTGGGTTTGTCTAATTGAACACTTGTATGTATAATTTGTTCATTGGCGTTGAATGGTGGTATGTTCGGTTGTAAATGTATGTTTATGCTTATGTATTATGTATGTATGTATGTATGTATGTGGTAGTATGTAATGCTTAAGTATGATGTATTGTACTGTATGTATGTATGTGTATGTATGTATGTGACTGTATGTACTGTATGTATGTATGTAATGTATCGTATGTATGCTATGTAATGTATGTATGTGATGTATGTATTATGTATGATATGTAATGTATGATGTATTGTATGTATGTATGTGATGTAATGTATGTATTATGTATGTATGTATGTAGTATGTTTTAATGTATTGTAATGTATGTATGTATGTATGTATCGTATGTATGTTAGTTAATGTATGGTATGATTAATGTATGTATGTATGTATGTACCTGTATGTATGTAATGTATGTATGTATGTATGTATCTATGTACTGTATGTATGTTATGTAATGTATGTATGATGCTATGTACTGTATGTATGTAATGATAGTAGTATGTATGTATGTATTAGTATGATGATGTATTCTATGTAGGTATCGCTATGTTATGTATGTATGTAATTATGTATGTCATGTATGTAATGGCATGCATGCATGCATGCAATGCATGCATGTATGTTATATATGTATGTATGTATGGGAATGTATGTATGGCGTGGTGTGGGCGTCGTGGCATGTGCGTGTGCGTGCATGTGTGTGCGCCAACCTCGCGTATGATTATTACGCAGAGGTTTCGCAGTCAAACCATAACTTGGAAAATTATAAAATGCGCTGCTCTCTCTTAATGGATTACAACGCCAGACCTGAGTTCGACGCCAGCGATCCTGCCTTCCTATCCATTTCGACATCGGTCTGAAACCCGTTCCGCCCCGCAATCAAGCGAGCCGCACCTGCCGCGGGGTAAACCGACGCATACGTAGGCCACGCATTGAGCAATAAAATAACTTTCCGCTTTGGTGAGACGCAGAGTCTGTAACCGTTTTCCGCGCTATGTTCTTGTCTTATGTTAATAGTTTGCGCTTCGCTACGGTCACGGATAAAAGCTTCAGGCCTCGGTACAGAAATCCGAATAAAATGGCGAAGGGGAAGTGCCTATAGTCACACTACCGTATCGCTGGCTTTGCATGTATCTTCTAGCTGCTTTTTCTGTCAACTAGCAATCTTGAATTATAATCAATGGAGCCGCCATGTCTGTCTGTGTTGTATAGTTGGGGTTATAAAGGAATCGTGCGCGACAATCGGCTACGAGCAAGTGTGTATCGTGTAAATCGGATGTAACCATCGTCACAACATGCCGCGGGCAGGCCCTGTCCAGTTTGAGCGTATGATATCCGCCGAAGAAATATATCCTCGCTGTTCAGCGCGACGAACGACCTGAGCGCCATTTCTATGTACATTAGCTTCAGCCGACCTCATACGATCAAACTGGGCAGGGGGGCCCATGGCACGTGTGCATGGTAAAATCTGATTTACAAAATTTACTTTTCTCGCAGCATCCCGCCACGATTCCCTGCCTATGCTAATGTACATAAAATGGCGCTCACGTAATTCGTCGTCCTGGACAACGAGAATAATTTTCTTCTGCCGATCTCATACGTTCAAACTGGAGAGGGGCAAGCCTGTAGCACGTGTGCATGGTAATATCCGATCTGGCTGTTTTAGTGTTGCTATATAGTATCTACTATATAACTGTAGAAAGAGCAGAAGTGTCGTTTTCCGTATCTCTTCCGAAACCGTGCCACGTCTAGGCGTCGCGAATACATTCCGCTACGTTAGAACGCGATTTTGCCATCGTAAAGTGACCTTTGGAAGCAATTTTCTAAAAGGTTATGTGCCCGAAGAAACTTCGGCCTTCATCGGAAACCCGCACCAACTTTTAAGATCGCAAAAATCCGCATGCGCAGTCCAAGCAGAGTACGTGAATCACCTTGTGGCGCGGTACACGCTGGCTATCTGTAACACCCGCTGTTGACTTTGCTGTCAGTCTACTGTCAGGTACTGTTCAATGTATAATTTCAATTTTTACATTCTTACCCCCCTCCAATTTTCTCAACGAATTTTCTTCACGTTTCACAAAATTGACCCCTGCGACTGTCAAATCCGCCGATTTCCGCGGATCCGCGGAAAAATCTTATCCCCGAGTCAGTATGTATGCGTGTGCGTGTGTGTGCGTGTGCGTGTGCGTGTATGTGTGTGCGCGCCCGTTTGTGTGTAAATGTGGTATGTGTGTGCGTGGGTACGCGTGTGATTGTGCGTGCGCATGGCCGTATGTGTGTGAATGCGGTGTGTGCGTGCGTGCGCGCGTGTGTGCTTACCCGGCTCCCAATGCTCTGACATTTTTAGACGCCGTTTCGATTGTCTAAGAGCACACACATACCACACTATAAGTCTATAATATACCATAACCTTTTGAAATTGTGTTAAACTATTAATGTGTTTTCTCACGGGTTTTAATGATAATATAGCTATACTAAATGTAGATTAAAGGTATAATAATAAGCATTTAATTAGGTGGAGCCTTCACCTAGCATAGCAAGCCACACTAACCGCACGCACGCACGCACACACCGCATTCACACACATACGGCCATGCGCACGCACAATCACACGCGTACCCACGCACACAATACCACATTTACACACACACGGGCGCGCAAACACATACACGCACATGCACACGCACACGCGCATACATACTGACTCCGGGATGAGATTTTTCGGCGTATCCGCGGAAATCGGCGGATTTGACAGTCGCAGGGGTCA
>NW_014577854.1:29646-30698 GCF_000485595.1 Priapulus caudatus
ACGTGCGTGCGTGTGTGTGCGTGCGTGCGCGCGTGTTTGTGTATTCGTGCGCGCGTGTGTGTGTATGCGTGCGCCTGCGCTGCGCATACCAGCCAGTACACAATCTGGCTACGTTATATATAGTGTGTTAGCGCATGCGCAATATCTCACCAGAGGAGTTATATTTTGTGATGAATATTCATTTAAAATGGTTAGGGGGTATCTCCGCATAGATTTCCCTAATAAACTTTTATCAGTTGACATGTGTTTATAATTAGGAGAGTGCCCTATTATGTAGGGTACAACACACCTACTTTATGCCCTCGCGTCCTTCCCCTTGCCTCCCCTGTCTCTCGCTCAGCGTCCTTCTTCTACCGCCCCCAGCTATCTTCCCTGCCGCTTTTCCTCAGTCTCCCATCCCCTCTCCCCCGCAGGAAGCTATATTATGAAGTTTGCCTCGGACGGCACTGCACGTCTAACACGGTGCGTATTTTGCAAAGATTATGCATTTAAAATGAAGAGGAGTTATCCTAGCATAGATTTCTATGATAACATTCCATCAGTAGACATTATTTAGGAAATAGGAGAAAGACCTTGCATAAAGCCACACTTGGATGTGGATATCTGTCGCCTGCATCGTAGGCCTACAAGTTCCAATGCGGAAGAGAAAGAAAGATAATATTATGTTTATTATATGTTATAATGTTATAATAATATGTTATATGTTATAATAATTATGTTTATCATGATAATATAAAAATTTTGGCAAAAACAAGCCATTGAACACACGTTTATAAAAAAAATCTTTGCCGTATCGTACAAGTTTTTTATTATTAATCATAATGTTACATTTATAACAAGCTAAAGCACCGGAAATACGAAAATAAATGTGGTTTAGCACAGCGATTATAATGCATTTATATTGCCCGAGCTCGAACGGCGCGTGTACATACAATGCGACACCAACGCAACAGTCCCAATACTAGAACATGTTATAATATGTTATCAGGAGTGAATAATAATAGATCTATTATAATAATAATAATAATAATAATAATAATAATAATAATAAT
>NW_014577854.1:30708-31880 GCF_000485595.1 Priapulus caudatus
GATGGATGGATGGATGGATGGATGGATGGATGGATGGATGGATCGATTAATAAATGGATGGATAGATGGATGGATGGATGGATGGATCGATCGATTGATCGTCGGGTGGGTTGGTGGGTGGGTTGTTTGGTGGGTGGGTGGATAGTTAGACGGGCGGACAGGCGGGCAGACTGGACAGTTAGACGGACGGACAGACGGACGGATAGATAGATAGTTAGGTTGATTGAATAATTGATGAACGGTGAGATAATTAGCCACAGAGTTATTGACAGAATTGTTTTAATATCAGTTAAAGAGCCAGCCACGGGGATACATTATATCACGAGTGCAAAATAACAGATATATTATTAATATTATTATTATTGTTGTTGTTGTTATTATTATTACTATTATTATTATAGATCTATTATTATTCACTCCTGATGTTATGTTATATGCGTAATTTTTATAATTTTCTTAAATACATATATATATATATATTATGTATTTATGTTATATACATGATATAAACTTCAGTATATGTATGACAATGTAATAAGCCGGTCCTATCACAATGCGTACCGCGCCACACATACGAATATACAACTAGCAAGAGTGAATAATAATAGATTCTATATCATTATCTATTATTATTATTCACTCCTGTAATTAGTAATAAATTAATACAGCCATGTTGTCATCCCAAACACTGAGTGCTATGGTAGGTAACACACGCATGAAACGTCTTGATTTAATCACAACCGTCTGCATGGGGAAAATGTGATAGAAATACTGCTAGAGTATTTTATGCTTACAATGGTATGTAGGATATACAATGGTGTTATAGCAACAGTCAAGTAAAATATAAAATGAGATGAATACGTTTGATTTTAATTATTTTTCCGGATGATTTTATGTTTTAGCGGGCAGCTCGGACTATAATCTCCTATTGGCCCTTCATAATATGCCATACACATAACATTTCTATTGCAGTCAATTTCAGGCTCCATCATCATATATACGATGCGCGCGCGTGTAACAGCACCACACCACTAAACCGGAGTGACATACAATATGTCAACTACATTGCACCAAACGCTCATATAAACCGACATGCGGTAGCATCCCAACGTGCAATGTGAAACGGAAAGCCGGAGAACGAAACGGAGAAACAATTTATTATATATATATAT
>NW_014577854.1:32737-35676 GCF_000485595.1 Priapulus caudatus
AGTAATTCAGATTAGTATTCAGATCAGTAATCAAACTCTTAATCAGAGGTTTTTGGAACCTGTTCTTCATAATCTGTTTAATATCTCCATTTTACGAATAGATAAAGATGAGCGATATAGTGTTGTAAGCTCTTGCCTCTGAACACTCAAGTAAACACGTCTGTTTCTGTTCATCACACAGGCTCAAAGACCCCGTATGTTTTATTCCCACCGTCACGTGTTGCATATACAATAGTGTCATAGATCACGTGTTCGTAAACGAATACAGAAAGTAAAGCATAACATACTAACTACACTACAAGCGACTTGTCACTATGACTCACCTTCTCCTCTACCTCTGAACTGCTATCAAACATGAGTCCAAGGTAGGCAAGGTGCCACACAGAGATCACCGTGAAGCCAAGATTGACCAGAAACACCCGTGGATCCTGCTGAAATAACAAATTTGACATCCTTAAATCTGCTCCAATATTGTCAACAGTAAACAATCAATCAGTCAACAGTATCTGAACTAAAAAAAATATAAGAAAACGAATTAAATGTCAAAGCGATGGTATCATGTACTGTTGACCGTCCATTTTCCGGACCCCGCTTTCCCAGATTTCGGGAAATCCGGACCATTATATTTACCGGACATTTATCTTTACATATACATAATACCAGGAGCGTATAATGACAAATATTTGTCATTATAACAACAATTTGTCATTATACGCTCCTGATAATACTGTATGACATTTATTTACATTGTCTCTGTATTTTTGTTTGTTCATATGTCTGTGTATTGTTCTTACACTATTACATTATTCTATAGCTGTCATGTGTACTACAGTTTAATGTTTCGGTAAAATTTGGAGGTATTTTTTACAATCCCCGGAAATTCGGACTTTTGCATTTTCCGGACAGGTATAGTCCTCCTTATTAGTCTGGGAAATCGAGGGTCAACAGTAGATTGATTGTATCCTGACAGCTTCATGGCACCCTTACCTGCTTGTTGGCATGCCGGCAATCCGGCTTGCACTTTCGCGCAAGCACACAGGCATCAAAGTACCTGGATAGTTTCTCCCTGAGAACTGTGAGTAAATAATGGAGAAATTTACAAAGAAAAGTAGTGATCATTTCGGTAATAGGTACAAAAATATATTAAATTTGAGAGAATCAGTAATCGTCATATTTGTCATAGAAAAAGATGACATTTTGCATTGATAGCATACCATGTTCGATATAGGAGTAGAAACCAAGCGACAATAGAACAGCCGATAGCTGAAAGTTAAGACCCTGAAACAACAACAAAATGATTGTTTAAATTTACATATGATAATTTTCGGGAAATGGAAGTCCAGTTAAAGTCTGAACCGAGATATATCGCTCCCGTCAATGATCACATATCACTATGAAATGCGATAAACTGATAAAACCCAGACCAAACACGTAAATGGTGGAAAACGCAGAGAGAGCCACGGACTATAACGAACCGAATAAGCAGCGAATTACCGTCCATCGCAAAATACACAGCCTGCCACATACTGCACTGACTGCGCCTGTTAACAATTATCTAAATAATAAAAAAGACGCTTGAGATTAGGCAATTGTCATCAGGTAGTCCGTTTGCAGTCCGTGTTTAGTACGTGGGACTCCGTGTGTATACGTGGCAGTCCGTGTTTAGTACGTGGGACTCCGTGCGTATACGTGGCAGTCCGTGTATTTTGCAACGGATTAGAATTAGCTGCTAATTTGGTCCTTTATAATCCGTGGCTCTCTGTGCGTTTTGCACCAGTGTTTAGATCATGTTTCATTCATTTGCCACCACTCCATAGTGTAGGTCGCTGCTGTCGCTGCTTATAGGTGACTTATATCGTCTTATTTTTGATATATCGGTCATTTAACTGAACATGCTTACGTGAAGTAGTGAGCTTGCAGCATAGGTAAGCAGCACGGCTGCGAAGGTGCCGAGCGGACGAGTCGTCTTAAACACATCTGCAATGTCAACAGTTAGCAATGACGACAGTTTGACTCACGGTTCCCCATGACTGATCAGTGGCCAGCAAAGTTTAACAGGTATTGGGTCCGAAGCTGCGCGTTTGGGGTATTTTTACTACATTCATACATTGACAGAGATTACATTACAGTTATTGCAGATATTGTACGTAAAAAAGAGAAACGACGAAAAAAGCTTTTAGTCGGCATAATTTCAACTGGTGATCAGTCTATTTACAATAAAAGGACTCATTGGGTCCGTTGTCCGAACCATCAGAAACAGTGCAGAAAGAGTTTTTGTGTGCGTGGGGCAATTTAGACTCATTGTAGTCGTATTTATGGTGTCTTCGACAATGGGCCTCTAGCCCTAACAGAGCATGGCTTTGTCTCAGATGCCACCAGCTTCACAGAGATGATAATAGTAATACTGCCATGCATGGTAAGGAAGATCGCATGTGACACACACAGATTCACTCACAGGTTTTCAGCCAGTTATGCATAGGCACGTTCCAGTTGGTGACAACTTCCACTAATGAACGCGGGAGCTCTACGTGGTAGGGTCGTGCCACGGCCATCTCCCTGCAATGACCGACATAAAAACAACAAATCGCACCTCTCCGTTCTCGTGCTACAGTGCACTGCCGATCTGGGATGATCTTGGACGCCTCCAACTGACCAATCTCTCGGACCGAGATAACTATAGCTTCCTTGGATACTATTAGGAGTGTTTTTATTCACTTCTGGTATTATTAATAAATATTATTGTAACTTTGTTTTTTTATCTGAGATTTCAGAATTTATTTCTGCAGCTTTCTGGTTGTATTAACATAGAAAAATCGAATTAGCCTAACACAGTTATGACTAACAATGTGTTAAAAGTACTGTACGATATTACGGTTATCAGGCACATCGTCCTTTCACTTAATTTAAAACAAAGGACTTATATCTATTTATTTTATTTG
>NW_014577854.1:36389-46599 GCF_000485595.1 Priapulus caudatus
GAGATGGGTTAGGTTATATCATTAATGATATAATGGCATTAATCATGTATGATCATCAGACAGTTGGGAAGCCAGCTCGCTTAATGGGAGCGTTAGCGCGTATTTTTTGCAAGCAAAGTGTCCGAAGAAATTTTGGCAGAATCGTGCACCGGCGATGAATTTTGCAAAATTTAGACATCTGTGTTATTACTGTTATCATCATTTAGTTTGTGAGACTTCAGACTGATGGACTGCGCTGCATTTTGCTGTGGACTTCACTCTTTTTGAGGGCAGGAGGTCCTGTTGGATCTCTTTTGTTAGATGAGTGCCTGTTGGAGCTCCGCTTAGATGAAATAAGTTATTTTCATGCGCCTGAACTGGTGTGTTTGCAGCTGTCAACTGGTGTGTGGAGTGTGCTGAGAAGAATCTACGGATTGCTTATTGGCTGTCCTGGCCCGGTGATCCGCGCTGTGCCTGGCATTGCGGCCTGTGGCTGGCTGCCGGTTCCTGCGTTAAAAGCGGAAAGGTGAGTAGTGCCTGGCAGCGTGACGGAAGAGGAGGAGAGGACGTGACCGAGAGAGAGAGAGAGGAGAGAGAGAGAGAGAAGGACGAGTAGAGATGAGAAAGAGAGAGAGAGAGAGGAGAGAGAGAGGTAGAGAGAAAGAGAGGAGAGAGAGAGAGAGAGAGGATGAGAGAGAGAGAGAGAGAGAGAGAGAGAGAGGAGTAGAGAGGGAGCAGGCAGCACGAGGGAGAGGAGGGAGAGGAGACCGCACGCACGAGAGAGAGAGAGGAGAGAGGGAAGAGAGGAGAGAAGGAAGAGAGAGAGAGGGTCTCTTATGTGTCAAAATGGGAAGAGGACAACCTCGATATATCGAGTCACTATCAGGGTAAGTCAGGGTACAACAGATACAGCCAGGTAAGCGATGAGCGATTTCGGCTCCAAACTCCGAAATCGGCCCGTGAGGCCTGAAAAATAGGTGTCCCTCGGTACAATTTTTAGAGCGACGCGCGCCAGAGCACCGATGTTAAACATCTTGACACCGCGCGCGGCGGGTCGCCCGCACGCCGCGCGACGCGTGGGCCTCCTTCTTATATCGTATAAGAAACCTTGAGTGTTAGGTTGGTTATATATATAGGTCCGGCGACCGCGTAAGCTAGGAACACATGCATATGCTAGGATTGCCATTCCAAGTGTTGTTGATTTTCGTTTAGAAATCGATCGATGGTTAAAGCTCACGCAACATTGCTGATGGAAATTTGCTGGGCGGCCCTCTCGCAATGTGTGGAAAGGTGGCGCAGCTAAGTGTCCTACAGCGCTGTGCGGCGGGCTTAAGTTGAGGCACGAGTGACGGCAGCACGCACCACGACCGTCACAGAGGTTATCATGATCTCTCATGACATCGTATCTGATTTTGACTTCAGGTGGTTGAATAGCGGCTAAGGGAGAGCGGTCGCAGCTCATTCCGTTTTCATGAGTCATTACTTCATATGCTTCTTCTCACAAGTTACCCTGTTCTCGTCAGGGCTGGGCTGGTCGAAGAGCTCTGATGACCAGGGACTCGTGGTGAGCTTTGTGTCGTAGATAAGACTAATAATAAATATAAATATAAATAAATATATAAAAATAAATAAAATAATAATTATAAATATAAAATAATATAGTAATAAATATATAAATATATATAGTAGTATCTATATATACTTATTACTGTAGACAGGAATCTGTTTGAACGCTGTAGGGGCGTATATCTTGTTTGCATTCTGTTGGTTCTGTGGTTCCCAACACTCACCGGAAAAATGACGCAGGTGATGCGCTTGTACTCGCGGAAACTGATCCATGGACCAAACACAACCGTGCCAGCGTTATACATATAGCCGGCGTACTCAAGTGTGCCCGGCGGCGCCCCCACAGTGCCGTGGTCGACGTCGAATGCTAGTGAGACAAGCTTCATCACCATGATCATCTGTGCTCCTGAAATGTTTCAACAGAGATGTATATGTGTATACGTACGTGGATGATTCCGTGTGTGTGTGCATGCGTGAGTGCGTGCATGCATGTGCAGACATGCATGTGTGTGCGTGTTGGTGTGTGTGCGTGCGTGCGTGCGTGCGTGCGTGCGTGCGTGCGTGCGTGAGGGCGTGTGTATGTGTGCGTGCGTGTGTGCGTTGGTGTGTGTGTGTGTGTGCCTGCGTGCGTGCGTGCGTGCGTGTCTATGCTTGTGCGTGTATACGTTCACTTGCATGGGTGCGTGCATGTGTATGTGTGTGCGTGAGCCGTCTGTCTGTGTGTCGGTCTGAGTGTGTATGCGTGCATCTGCGAAATTTATAATTTATTTTTGCGATATTTTGTAAAACCAATGCTCACCTCTGACTTGATGCCACGTCGTTGCCTCTGCTACATAAAGCTCACTGTGGAAAACCAAATAAACAAGCATGTAAACAGATGCCACACATACACTACCGCAGACTCGACTACGAACAACTATAATAAACAGATGCCACACTAATACGTCAATGCAGCGTCAACAAAATCTACGCACGTTCAAACATGAGCACGTAAATCGAATTGAAAGGGTCTGCAGAAAGCTAAAAAAGCATCGATGCTACATCTACCGGCCCGGCGGAATGCGAAACGTCGTCGCGACGGTCAACGTCGGCAGGAAAACTCACCACGTGATCAAGTAGAGGGCGCATATGGCTGCCACCCTAATTCCTCGTCCTTGAGGAAGCCACCTGTCACCAAACACCAGCGCAAGGTAGCCCAGCACAGACAGGAACACAATGTACACCTGAAGGCAAGTATAACGATGCCCAACCAAAACACAGGTTAACTTGTGATGATGAACAATCGTTCCACGATCGACTGACTAGTTATTGACAAAGAACAACCGGCGGAGTTTATAAATTAATAGAAAGAATTCAATTTAAAAGGAATCACGTGCCTTTATTATAGTTTGCTACACTTTAGGGGTCTATTTACACGTGTATCATTTGTATCTCGATAGGACCGCTGCGCTATTGATATCGTATTCGTGAGGCTGTTCGCGATCATCTCTGACGTATGAGGTGAATCGTATATACCCTATAGTCCAGCTTTTATGCCCACTACATACCATGTTATAGTGGAAGAAATAGTAGAGACCACTCATGCCACACACGATGGCAACTATGTGGATATAGGCATCAAAACCCTGACCTAAAAGAAACCATATACATCAGTGATGCCTGAGGGGTCTGATGTCCCCGGTTGGTACTGCCGGAACGTACCTGGGTACGGTTCCGGCGATACGGACGTACGCCTGGGTACATTATAATATCGCGACAGCTACCTGCCTATCCACTAACGAGTCTACGGGAGTCGCCTACGCGGCCGCGCTCCTAACCTACCCAACACGCCGAACACCGAACCCTACCCGAATGCCTAACCCCATAACCATATCAAATAGTGACCAGGTACGTTCCGGTATACCCGGACGTCCTCGTACTATCTATAGGCCGGACAGTCCTCGCCGACTCCATTAACGGTCTAGGGGTCGTCCTCGCCTGCTACCGCTAACCGCTCACCCAAACCGACCGAAACCCTAACCCTATTAACCCTACATTTCAAATACGTGACCAGGGTACGTTCCGGGATGCCCAGAAAATGAACAACATTCTACTTCTCTGCCGATTGTTCCTTTCACACACAGTAAAATAAGGTTATAGCTAATAAATAATTAAAATTCATAATTATGTTATTTATATGAATAAGATTTACAGCGCCAAGCTCACGATTATGATAATGACACGAGCACATTTACACATGGAATTACTAGGAAAGCTTGTAAATTATATTAATTACGGATTAATTATTTTTAATTAATTAATCATATTTATTAATAAAAATGAAAATGATTTATGCAACAATTGGCTCATTGCTTGCCGTGGCACTGATGCTGAAGGTCAAATTCAAGGACATACCCATTAGACTGCTCACATACAAGGTGAGACAGAGACCAATCAGGGGAAATGTGAAGCGAAATGCATCTGTGAGGGAACTCCTCACACACTGGTCCAACACCTACAAAATAAGATAAAACGTCTTCAAGTAAAAACAGACAAAGAGGAAAAAGCAGGAAAATTAATGATGAAAAAGTGGAATAAATGAAAAGAGGAATAAAGGTGAAGAAAAACGAAAAGAACATTTAAAAAAATGCCTCTCCTGTGCTTTGCGACCTACTAGTGCTTGCAGGCAATTCCTGTGGCACTCTCTCTTACTACTCTATTACTACTCTACTACTACTCTCTTACTACTACTGCTGCTGCTGCTACTACTACTACTACTACTACTACTACGCTCTTACTACTCCACTTACTACTCTTACTCTTACTCTACTCGTACCACTGACCTCACTGAAATTGAGTGCCTGATGCGGGTCGTGCGGTATCGCGTAGCGTAAGTACTCCTCTTCCATCAGGTATGCGTCCTCCGGGAAGTAGCCCTCCACGTCGTTGTCGTCGTCGTCGTACATGGCAGCGTCGTCGTACATCATCGCGGCGTCGCCGGCGTCGCCATAGTCATCATAGTCCCACTCCATGTGTCTCGCTCGTCACTGCTGCAGCGAGACACGACCTAGACGTCACCGAGATGTCATCGCACATACATAGTACGATCAGGAGAGAATAATAATCGATTATTATTTATTATTAACTATTATCTATTATTATTATCTATTGTTATTCACTCCTGATACGATCTAACAGCAGTTTGCACTGGGAGCATAATATATATTACTCCTAGCACCAGGTAGCAGCCTTAGCAACATTTGTAGCAACCCTAACTCTCTCTCTCTCTCTCTCTCTCTCTGATGCTGCGGGTGTGCATTGCTGCAAGACTGAATGTACCACATCCTGCTTCGCCTGTATTCACCATCAGAAAGAAGCATGCACATAGAACGTGCACGAGCAAGTATATATGGAGATTTTATTCACGATTGCCACAAAGGGTGGACTTGGGGATTTACTCATTACAAAAGAACTGTAGGGATCTTTCTAACGCCATTTGTTAGCCGTATACCGTACTGGGGAGTAACCACACTGTAAGCATTCGTGTTTCTTGTAAAAGGCGAGGTACATAGCCGTTGAGACCAGGTTTGTTTTACATCCGCAGCACGTTTCAGCCTCCTGCCTGTGACCTTGCAAAAAGAATTCCCACATACAGAGGCTTTTAATCAGCAATATTTATTCCATATTCCATAGAGATACATGCATAACAGTGAGCAGTTAACCTCACAACACACACAAGAATAATTCATGCGAAAACATACCTATGCAAAGAAATACGTACAAAAAATATTACTCAACTTACCAATACAAAACTGTTAATTTATGTACAACGTGCTTGCTTTACAAATACATCTCCTTTGCAATATAGATAATGGATTGTTGATATTAGAAAAATCTGTAAGATTATGCTCTGGCAGAGATCAATTACTCTGAGATCATTTGTTCAGGGTTTTTTGCATGCTATGGAACATCAGCGAGTGAAAATTCATGAACATTTAAGAGCAGGGGTAGAAATTAACTTTTAAACAAGGGAGTCCAATGGACTCCCTGCCCTCAAAAAGAGGGACTCTGCAGCAAAATGATGGAGTCTGCAGTCTGAAGTTCAAAACTAAAAATACCTATTAGTATTAACAATAATGCATGTGCTTATTTTGAAAATTTAATATTAAAATTTAACTAACAAGAAATCTTGGGCATAATACAGTGTGTTTCTTCCGCATTCTTAATTAAAATAAATACAACGAAAATGCTACGTACAAACAGAAACAAAACAAGTATAGCAGAATTTTCAGGGAGTCACACGGACTCCTGCATATGTCAAATCAGGGAGTCCGACAATAAATCAGGGAGTATTTGACTCTGGACTCCCGTTAATTTCGCACCCTGTAAGAGGGTTTCACTGTCAGAATTCATCAGTTCAGCATGCCACGCAGGGACACCCAAGAAAGCAATGAATGCCATACATTGTCCCAGCGTGCGAAATTAACGGGAATCCGGAGTCAAATACTCCCTGATTTACTGTCGGACTCCCTGATTTGACATATATGCAGGAGTCCGTGTGACTCCCTAAAAATTATGCCATACTAACTAGTTCGGTCCGGAGCATGGCCTCGCGGAATTACCGTAATTTTCCAGCTAATGTCCAAAGAAAATTTGGCAGACGTGCAACTGCATGAATCTTAAAAATAAGCACACACGTTATTGTTAATATCTTTCATTTTTAACCTCAGACTGCGAACTCCCTCATTTTGCCGCGGACTCCCTCTTTTTGAGGGTAGGGAGTCTGTTGGACTCCCGTGTTCGAAAGTTAATTTCTACCCCTGCTGTCTGAGGTGATGGCCCGAGTTTTTCATTGTCTGCATTCACCGATCCATACAGAACACCCAGGAGAGTGAATACACGAACATTTCCCAATGTTCGTCGTCTGCGTTCATCGACGATCTGGCACAACAGTATGGAGTAGATCGAGGAACTTATGGAACTGCGTGATGGTGGCGTGAACGTCCGCGAGGTCGGCATCGTCCTCTCCCCTCCCTCGCGCGTGCCTCGCCTCCTCCCGGATGCTTCCCACCTCTCGGCGCAGGAACTCGTTGTCAGCAATCAGCTCGTCACGCTTCCGCTCCGCCGCGACGCGCAGCCGCCGCTCCTCCGACAACGCCTTTTCTTTCTCGGCCGCCTCTGCACGCAGTGCAGCCACTTGAGAGCGCAGCGCGGTAACGTCCCGCGCCATGTTTGCGCCGCACGACCTCGCCGACGCAGATTTCGGCCGCGAAGACGTTCTTGTGTTGGATAACGGCGCATGCAACTTTTTCGCGGTGGAAGTCACCTGACGTCTGGCGGCCGGTGCTCTGCCGGCGTGGCCGTCCCGCGGACCGGTCGCCTTCCTCACAGCAGTCGCTGGACGCGTGCCCGCATGCGCGCGCTCAGCCTTCTCGGCGATCAGCAACTCCTCGTACTCCAGCGGCATGTCCGCATGGCTATTGCGCTGAAGTGCCGCTCGGAGGGACGCGAGCACGGGCGCGGCGACGTCGTTGCTCGCGACATCGAGCACGGACAACGTCGTGTTGACGGCTAGAGCGTCCGCGAGGGCCGCGACCCCAGACGAGGTCATGCCGCACGCCTGCATCTCGACGACCTTCAGCCAGAGGTCGTCGCGCAGCGCGTCCGCGATCACCCTCGCCGCGCCGTCCCCCAGCGCCGGATTGTCGTTCAGCCGCAGGTGCCGGAAGCCGGACATCGCGGTGAGGTTGGGGTCGCGCCAGCGCAGACTCGCCTGCCACGCACGCGTCTGCAGTGTCGCCCCCCGGCGGGCGACGGTGGCGGCGAGCAGACGCGCGGACGCCTCTCCGAGCTCGCACCCGCTGACGTCGAGCGAGACGAGCGCGGTTGCTGCGGCGAATCCGTGCATCAGTGCCGCGAATCCGGCGTCGCCTAGGCGGCAGCCTCGCAGCGAGAGCGCGCGCAGCATCGCGTTGCCGTGGAGACCGCCGGCCAGCGCCGCGACATCGTCCGGTCGCAGGCGCACCGACCGCAGCGCCACGTGGTGGAGCGAGGAGGAACTAGCTCCTAGGCTCGTACGCAGAGCAGCGCAGAGATTGCCCGTCGTTTTCGCATCGAGTCGCCGGCACGCCGTCCCGGCGTTCGGCGGCGCCTTCCCATCTCCGCCTTGCACGCTAATCGTTCTCAGCCCGTTATCGGGCGTCGCGACAAGCCGCAGCAACGGCGACCAGTCGTCCGCCCGCAGACGACGCACGTTCACGCAGAGGGCGCCACTCTCTATGCCAGTCTTCGCCGCCTCGACGGGCGAGACATTCTGCAACGTGCATATGCGACAGTAGTACTCGTAAGTACCCTCTTGCGACTGCCTGCCAAGCTTCCGCTGGCCTCTGGTGTTGACTACGAACATGTGACACGTGTGACACCACAGGCACTTGACTCGATCTGTAAATATACACCAAAAGGAATATATTCAGCGTTTGTATCTACGAGCTTTTCTGTGGTCGGGAACAGAGCATGAAGGCCCCTGTTGGTGCGCGCCGAATGCACACCGTGTGTGGGCTGGCGCGCGAGCCGAATGCGCGTGCAAAATATCTATCGTGTTTGATTTTTCTGGCTCAGCGCCGTTGACGCGCGTCGAATGCGCACCGTCTGCGGACTGGTTTACGTGCGGAAATGGCGCGCGCGTTTAGCTCAGCGCCGTTCGCGCACGCCGAATGCGCACAGTGTGCGGGGGCCTCGAGTAACAGGGATGAATAATATCGATGACGATTGGTTTGCTTTATCATCTTGTGTCAAGTGCCTGTGCTGTGGTACCAATCCATTGGACCAACACGTAACATATGAAGACAGTGTTTCCCCTGCATTGACACGAGCGAGGCGCGCCGCTCAAATTCTCAGCTGCCATACAAAAATTTGTCGCCGAACATCGCCTTGCTGACATGACGTGTTCAGAATAGCTTAAAATGCACCAAATTGCACCATTTTTTCAAAAATTTTCTGGTGGGGCATGCCCCTGCCCCCCACCCCCTAACTGGGTAAGCAACTGCAGTGCTCGCTTTGCTAGGACCTCGAAACGCGCAAACACACCAATACAAAAAAAGTTTACCACCTCACAGACTATTCTTTTTGGCCAGGGGAAACACTGTGCAGATATACATAGACTTACTTAGACATACACTTTATACTGTGTACTGAGAAACACATTTATTACCAATAGGTCCAATACTAAAATAGAATTTTGTTAATGACAAGCCGTTTTCTTAAATGTGGGCCTAAAACTAGCGACATAAAGTACATGTTGATCATTATTACCTCATACTATTTATGCTCATGCTAGTAACTATATGTAAGGTAGATCACTTAAATAGACTACCGTGCATCACGAATTTTCTATGGTAAAATTTGTAAAATTTTTGTTGCCATTATTTTACATTAAAAGTAAGAACTAACGGGACTAAACGTATCGTCAAATTCTTACCTGATAAGATTGTTTCTCAACTAGCTAAAAATCCAAAAAACCTGGACGATTTGATATTAGTGTTCCTGACATTATAATATTAATCGCTTGCTATGGGCTATATATGCGTCACGAGTGTATGTTCACATCAAACAATATAGTAAAATAAGAAGTATAATGCAGCAATTTAACCATAAAATGTGAACAGTATTACTTATATTTTGTGAAAAAGTGGAAATATTATTTTTATTTTTTTCTATTTACGGTGACGTAATCACTTTAAATGTAAAGTTACCGTCTAGATGCTTGCTAAAATAAAACAACATACAGTAGTAGTCCAAAAATCCGGAGCTGCTCAGGGATTGGGTCGGTCCGGATTTTCGGATTCTCGGCCAGTACGTTTAAAATTCAAATTACTACTCTCTTCCTCCTTTACATTCGCATACTGAACGTGCAGTGAAATTGTGTGTTGCAGAGCAGCATTTGAATAGCATTTACGTAGGATTATTACTATTCGGCGATAGAGAATACAAATACTCATGATACTCGTGATAAACATTGAGACTTTACTTTAGTTTGGAGATTGGTACTTCAATGGTAGACATTTCGGGTGATACTCCATTAGGAGTGTTCCTAGCTCTAGTAACTATAGCCCGCGTACTGTTGCCGCTGGGCTATGGAACCAGCCATTAGGGATGCGCGGGACCAACTTAAGCACGCTTATACGTAGCTCTAGAACTATAGCCCTCCGCTCCGCCGCAGGGCTATAGAACAAACTATGGCAATTTCCAGGTAGTAAGCAAAGACAACTTTTTGCGGTTAATAACTTCTTCGGTACGCCAAATAAAGCACATTCTCTGCCGCACAAATGTCTTAAGTTACTGCAAACACTAAAATTAAACCGCAAACTAACGGTTAAATGTTGTACTTGCTATATTACTCGTCGATGAAGATTATTTACCAACTTGTAACTGCCATTTTTCGCTAGTGAGCAGGCACAATGTATTTCCAAGTGGAGGGGTGGGCAGGTGGCACGCGGTTGCAACCCGCGCTAGCGCTGCGCAACGAAAAATGGCGGTTTGCAACCGCGTGCAACCTGCCCACCCCTCCACTTGGAAATACATTGTGCCTGCTCACTAGCGAAAAATGGCGGTTTGCAACCGCGTGCAACCTGCCCACCCCTCCACTTGGAAATACATTGTGCCTGCTCACTAGCGAAAAATGGCGGTT
>NW_014577854.1:47402-55113 GCF_000485595.1 Priapulus caudatus
TTGATATACGGAAAGTCTGTGCATCAGTTGAAGATACACAGAAATCTGTGCATCACTTCGTGATACCTAAGGCTAAGGTGCCTAAAGTAGATTCATATATATATGGTATATCGACGTGGATATTCGTCTGAGCATCGGACACCTGTTCGTATGCGCTATTCGTCCGAGCAGTTGTTGCGCATGCGCTGTTCATGTTGCATGCCGCAGGCGCAGGGCACGAGTGCCGGAGGTAGGAATTAGTGTGAAGGGGGGCTCTGGGGGGTCTTCCCCCAGAAAATTTTGAAATCTAGACGCTCTAAAATGCTAAATTGCTATGATCGTTTTGCTACGGCAGCCCTACGGCTGTGACGCCCCTGCATACATGCGTATGTGGTTATACACCATAGATAGTGTTTGGTACTATGATTCAAGTATATAAGAGATCCGAGTCGGTTTATCGTTAGTGTTAGGGGTAGGGTTAGAGTTAGCTCTAGTACTATAGCCCGCGTTCTTTAACTGCCACAGGGCTATAGAACATTTTCAACTAGATTTCGCAGCTGCAACCTGTTACCACCTGTTCCCACAAAAAATGAATCCCAAAACGCAAAATGATCAGGCTTTTTAACACTTATTTATCTACATGGACATCTCACCTATCTTTTTGAACACTTTCCACAACTTTACACCATGTATTTATCCATTTATTACTAAAAGTGCTAGCACTACTTGCAAATTCCGTTTGAAATGCTGTGTGTACACGCGTGACGTTACCCGAAATGTAGCTGCATCATAGCAGATATGTAGGCAAAACACATGGCAGCTACGATGCAGCTACATTTCGGGTAACATCACGCGTGTACACACAGCATTTCAAATGGAATTTGCAAGTAGTGCTAGCACTTTTAGGAATAAATGGATAAATACATGGTGTAAAGTTGTGGAAAGTGTTCAAAAAGATAGGTGAGATGTCCATGTAGATAAATATAGTGTAAAAAAAAACGATCATTTTGCGTTTTGCGATCCATTTTTCGTGGGAACAGGTGGTAACAAGTTGCAGCTGCAAAATCTAGTTGAAAATGTTCTATAGCCCTGCGGCAGTTAATGAACGCGGGCAATAGTACTAGAGCTAGGTTAGAGTTAGAGAGTAGGCGTGGTTAGGGAGTAGCCGACTCCCTAGACTAGCATTATATTACATTTATGTAATACAACATGAACAGCGCATGCGCAACAACTGCTCGGACGAATAGCGCATACGAACAGGTGTCCGATGCTCGGACGAATGTCCATGCCCCGGCCCATGCACGGTATACTATAGTATATATGACATATGGTCATATATTAGTTTGTGGTTTAATGTCATTTAAGTTAGGGTTAGGATTATTAATCATTAATCAATTAATGATATCAAAGTAGGGAACACTCCTAATCTAATGCCAGTAATGCCTAAATGAGTAATGCCTAATGAATGGAGCGTTAGCCCACATTTCGTCTTTATTTAATTTAGTACTAGTAGTAGTAGTAGTAGTACTACTACATTATTGAAAGATGGAAATAATATTGCAAAATGTATAAACACAGAACTTACAATTTTCTGTGATATGTTATTTTATGAGAGTGTTTCAAATGTTTCAATTCCGCTGCATTGAATTCCCGCATCGAAAGACCGTCGGAGAATGAATAATTATAGAGGGCGCGACAGCTGGTCTAGTAGCGCCATTTTTATACTGTAGTCTGTATGGTTTCATGCGTTGCTGTGAAGTTACTTTAAAAATCGCCGATCAAACTGTCCGTTAACCACAAAAATGAAGATTGAGGAGGTAAAAAGTACAACAAAGACGCAGCGTATTGCGGCCCATAGCCATGTAAAAGGGTTAGGCCTTGATGAAAATGGAACAGCAATTATGGCAGCGTCAGGTCTTGTTGGCCAAGAAATGGCACGGGAGGTCTGTATCTGTTTGTTTAGTATTAGTATTACTATTACTATTAGTATTAGTATTATTCTATATAACTTAATGTAAGCTATATTATAAGGCTATAACAGGGGTAGAAATTAACTTTTAAACAAGGGAGTCCAACGGACTTCCTGCCCTCAAAAAGAGTGAGTCCGCAGTGAAGTTCAAAACTAAGTTACTGTCATTTACTCATTAGTACTACAGACATTACCAATACAAAAACGCTATAGGGCCTATTTACATCCTTCATTGGGGTCCTGATCCCCCTCTGGCTCTTTGAGATCTTGGGTTTGGTTTAGGGTGCAAAAGCATGCTGACGTATCCTGAGTACATCGACTTACAGCCCGATCCCGAAAAACGTGCCAGGCTACAGTTGGAAATGGTACCCAGCCATATTAAATGAATAATAAAAATGAAAAAAAGCCTCCTCACTTTTCAAAATATCTCGGACGGTAAACTCATGCCTCAATTTTCATGGCCTAACCCTAACACTAACTTAAAAACGACTCAATTTCCTTATATACGTATTATATCTTACAAACCACCGTGACATGGGAAATTGTCAAGAGCTGACAGTAGAGGTTCTCTGAGGAGACCTAGAGTCAGAAGAGAATCTGTGTATCTGTGTATCTGTGTATCTGTGTAAGAATAGTCCATAAATAATTCTTACGACTGGTCGTAAGAATAGCCACATCCTAACATTAACAACACTAACGCATGTGCTACATCTGTCAAATTTTCTTTGGACATTTGCTGAAAAAATACTGTAATTCGCGAGGCCGTGCTCTGGAACGAACTACTACTAGTTAGTACAACAGAATTTAGTCCATCACACATACTCCTGCATATGTCAAGACAGGGAGTCCGACAGTAAATCGGGGAGTATTTGACTCCGGACTCGCGTTAATTTCGCACCCTGCTATAATATGTATCGATGTCTGGAGAGGAGCTCACTCCTGAGCAAAATGGCACTAGGATGTTCAAGTGTTGTATCTTGGGGTCCCTCTCTTGTATTTCACAAGGCACTGATTCTCTCTGGAATGTGCGGGGAAATCCTGTAGATAAGGAAATTCTGTCTACAAGTGAGCATTGATTATTTTACTTTCTCTAATTGATAATGCCTTTCTAACATATTCTAGTACTGGTTTTAGTATTTTCGGGTCATCACTTTTCTAATCTTCTAATCGTTCCCCTTTATTATACCCTCCATATACCTTACAGGCTTACATGAATATAAATGGTCCAAATTTTCTTTTTTCCTTTCGTCACTCAAATCACATCTATCGTTACTGTAGTTATTTTTAAAATAACTAAGTTTATCATGCACGTCTTACACCTAAACACAAAGCATGCATCATCAAATGACAGTTTTGTCATATACATATGTCTTTAATACATAGCTTTTGATATTTATCATTTTTGTTTTCTCACTAGACCTCATGATATCTCTCATAATTACTGTTTTTAAAATAGCCTTCTTCACATATTTTTTCCATTCTTTCTTATGTTGTGAACCAATAGTCATTTAAGTGACATACTTATGTCATACTCCTTCACGATTTCTAAAGCCTCATTTGCCCAATTACTTCCAATTTCTTTAATTTGTTCTGTACCCTTGTACTGTTGTTGTTGAGTGTAATGTGTTGTGTACCCATCGATTTTATTCGTCACGCTCGCGAAGCCAATGCAGATTTACTATTTTGGATGTTCGGTTAATTTTAAATGCACTACCTTGACTACAGCTAGTTAGTAACTTATAACTTTATAAGAGCGAGAAAGAGAGTATCTGACACATCACAGGACAAGTTCTATCTACCACTACCAGTGTAGCGCCTCACACGAGTCACATACTTAGGAGGATGTTGCTCTGACACTTCAGAAGAGGTTTCTAGCAGTGCAAATGATGTATGGAGTTATCAAGGGTATTTGTGTACTTAGTTCATCAGGTATAACTCAGATCAAACTTATAGTATTCTACGAAAAGTCTAAAGTGTGGAGTATACTTCAATACATGTGTTAGTAGCCCATCACGCGAGTCACGCAGAATAGTTTGTGATATCTGTGGCTGCAATAACTTCAGTGCTAAGATATGCATAACCGGTGCCTTTGCAAAAATATTTTCTTAAAACAAGTAGCAGCAAGCTAATATACAACTGCCAGACCATTAAAAGTGAGATTTTTGTAGCAATGTCACGCGAGTCACGAGTCCGGTGGAATGGCTGTGAATGATTCAAGTTATTTTATAGTTCTATACTCATAATAGTCTATAGCATGGGAATTTCTTTTGTGGAAAGTATTGGCGAGCTTGACTTAGAACTGTGTTTTTTCTATACCAGCAACCACTGACCATATGGGGAAAAATTGCACGACTTTTTGCAAGGCATTGGAGGAAGGAGGGAAGCTGTGGGATAACTCGTGTGTTAATCTTATTTTTTCTTGTTCAATTTGATGTCTAAATTGACACGACGATACAACCACCATAGCTTGTATCTGTGCACGAAGACCACAGAGAGCCGCAGAAACAGCAAGATCAAAGTTATAGTAAAAGCTTATGAGGCGGTGAGCGTCAACAACCTATTGCATCTGGCGTCTGGTCGAATTGCAAGCTTTTCAAACCAATTTCATAGCTGAGTCTACTTATACTGTCATAGAATTGGTGTTACATATTTGCCTATTTTACTGTTGCAGGCAGCTGGTATCATTGTAGAATTGATAAGGGCAAAGAAGATGGCAGGACGGGCTGTACTTCTGGCAGGGCCTCCAGGAACCGGTAAAGTAAGTACTACTTAGTGGTGTACTCTCTATTGTGTGCGTGTATCACAGTGAAGTTGCCAATGTTGTGGGTTTTAGGTAGTAACAATTAATGTAATGTATGCGTTCAAGAATAAATCAACCTAACTGCTTTCCATGATGCTTCCGGTCCACACTCCAGAGAATTAAGGGCTGGTAAATATTGTTTTCGACTAGTGTAAATATTAGGTTAGTTTCAAGCCAGGGTGTTAGCGAGGGGAAAAAATCAGGCCGTCTCACCATCTGAGCGAAGCGAGGGTGCTGCGGGCACGAAGCGCCCTAGGGGGAGGGCCTTACCTTGAAATTGCGAAAGTTTAGTCTGAAATGCCAAAAAGACAGGAATCTGATATGATTTTATATTCTTATAAGCACTGTTGTCCGTTATACAAGGTGTATAATATATAAAATTGGGCCGCCCTCATCCCGTCTCAACCAAATTTCATCCGTCTCATCCAGGAATAGGCCGTCCAAAAGACGGGTAGACGGGTCTCTGGCTAACAAACCGTTTCAAGTCCTGGTTGCGTTTGTTTCACAGACTGCCCTCGCACTGGCCATTGCGCAAGAACTCGGCAACAAGGTTCCGTTCTGTCCGATGGTTGGCAGTGAGGTGTACTCAGCCGAGATCAAGAAGACTGAGGTACTCATGGAGAACTTCCGGCGTGCGATCGGCCTTCGCATTAAGGAGGTGAAGGAGGTCTACGAGGGCGAAGTGACGGAGCTGACGCCGTGCGAGACGGAGAACCCAATGGGAGGTGCGCAGACGAACCCTCGCGGCCATGTTTTCGTGACCTTGCGGTCGACTACTGATTGCAGTTTCATAACACGTATAAACTGCAGCTCTGCACGACAAACCCTAATACATGTAATAACGTAACATAATTAACAATATTGATATATACAGGGTGCGAAATTAGCACCGGCCACCGCTAAAAAATTGTTGTTACCAGCCCTCTGGGCAGGTGCAAAAAAAAATATATATATATATATAAATTTTTTGATTATTCGATTGTAGTTTATTAGTTAATGTCGGTCATGACGATCTGCAGGTTATGGGAAGACCGTGAGTCATGTTGTTATCGGCCTGAAGACTGCGAAGGGGACCAAGCAGCTGAAGCTCGACCCGACGATCTATGAGAGCTTGCAGAAGGAGCACATCGCCGTCGGTGACGTCATCTACATAGAGGCAAACAGCGGGGCCGTCAAGGTAGCGCCCTCTGGTGGAGGAGAGACATGCTAGTGTGGTGAATGTGTGCATGTCAAACAGTCAATGGCACCATAGTCTCCCCCTCGATATCCCTCCCTTCCTCGCTCCCTCCCTCCCTTCATTCCTCCCTCCCTTCATTCCTCGCTCCCTCCCTCCCTTCATCCCTCCCTCCCTTCATTCCTCGCTCCCTCCCTCCCTTCATCCCTCCCTCCCTCCCTTCATCCTTTATCCCTCTCTTCCTCCCTCTCCATTTCTACCTCTCTACCTTTCTCGAGGAAATGGTTTAAAATACATTGGGCCAAATTTTAGTCTTTGAATGTATCCAGCATGCACTGATGTTCCGTTTGTTGTTTCGCGCAGAGACAAGGCCGGTCGGACACGTACGCGACGGAGTTTGACCTTGAAGCGGAGGAGTATGTTCCGCTGCCGAAAGGAGACGTGCACAAGAAGAAGGAGGTCGTCCAGGACGTTACCTTACACGACCTTGACGTGGCTAACGCTCGGCCTCAGGTATGCTGCTGTTTGCAATGCTATCATGTGTGAAACTACCTAAACATTCACTAGTTGCAAAGTAGTAAGGAGGATATATACTAGCAATGGGAGTAAGGATAGATGTGTAAGTTACTCTGAGTAAATTAGTGTGGTGTGTGATCACTGAATGCATTATATTATTATGTTTTTTTTTCAGGGGGGACAAGACATCATGTCAATGATTGGACAGCTGACAAAACCAAAGAAAACAGAAATTACAGGTGTGTGTGTATAACCTCAGTGAATGGTCAGGTGCTTAATAAAACTAAAGGCAATACAAATTATTGTGTTAATATGTGCAATTTAGGAACTCAAATTGTGCTATTTTCGGAACTATAAACATTAAAAATTCCTAGCAATAATACATGCTATACAGTTGCCATTTTGAGTCGGTGACTAATTGTTTGGTAGAGCCTTATTTGCAACTAGGTGTTATATCGGCGGGTAGTTCTACTATGGGCCACCTGATGTCGTGTTCGATGGGGAGTGGTTACCCCTTCAATCCTTGAACCATTATAGAACAACTGTGGATGCCTTTCTCTAATGCTCTATATATGTAGCTGTTGCCATTAGGCAAAGTACAATACCTGTTTAGCCTTCCACACTATGGTTCCAGTCTTGACAGTATATCCCGTATAGGAGGCACGAACGAGTAAATGAACGAAACATAACGGCGTAATACAACGTAAGATGACGCAACATCACCTAACGAAACGTAACAGAACGTAACGTTGTTCGACAAACAAAATACAACATAAGATGACGCAACATAACATAACAAAACGTTGTTCAACAAACAAAATACAACATAAGATGACGCAACATAACATAACAAAACGTTGTTCAACAAACAAAATACAACATAAGATGACGCAACATAACATAACAAAACGTTGTTCAACAAACAAAATACAACATAAGATGACGCAACATAACATAACAAAACGTTGTTCAACAAACAAAATACAACATAAGATGACGCAACATAACATAACAAAACGTTGTTCAACAAACAAAATACAACATAAGATGACGCAACATAACATAACAAAACGTTGTTCAACAAACAAAATACAACGTAAGATGACGCAACATCACCGAACGAAACGTAACGTTGTTCGACAAAGAAAATACAACGTAAGATGACGCAACATCACCTAACGAAACGTTGTTCGACAAACAAAATACAACGTAAGATGACATAACATAACGAAACGTAACGGAACGTAACGTTGTTCGACAAACAAAATACAAC
>NW_014577854.1:55123-57900 GCF_000485595.1 Priapulus caudatus
TAACGAAACGTAACGGAACGTAACGTTGTTCGACAAACAAAAAAAAACGTAAGATGACGCAACATAATATAACGAAACGTAACGGAACGTAACGTTGTTCGACAACAACAAAAATAAAACGTAAGATGACGCAACATAACATAACGAAACGTAACGGAACGCAACGTTGTTCGACAAACAAAATACGACGTAAGATGACGCAACATAACATGACGAAACGTAACGGAACTTAACGTTGTTCGACAAACAAAATACAACGTAAGATGACGCAACATCACCTAACGAAACGTAACGGAACGTAACGTTGTTCGACAAACAAAATACGACGTAAGATGACACAACATCACCTAACGAAACGTTGTTCGACAAACAAAATACAACGTAAGATGACATAACATAACGAAACGTAACGGAACGTAACGTTGTTCGACAAACAAAATACGACGTAAGATGACGCAACATAACATAACGAAACGTTGTTTGACAGATAAGCTCCGCAAAGAGATCAACAAGGTGGTGAACAAGTACATCGATCAGGGCGTGGCCGAGCTCGTTCCCGGCGTACTGTTCATCGACGAGGTACACATGCTTGACATCGAGTGCTTCACCTACCTGCACAAGGCACTCGAGTCTGCGCTCTCCCCTATTGTCATTTTCGCAACGAATCGTGGACGATGTCTCATCAGGTAGGGACGCGCGTGTGTATGTGGTGGCCTAGGAGGGTTGACGTGTGTTGGGTTAGAGATATGAGTATGTGAGCAAGTGTAATTCATTAAATAAGTTCATTTGGTTGGTAGATAATAGATCTATCTCCTGGTTAATTTTTACTCAACCGTGTTGATTCAAAACGTACTGCTGAGGAGGCGAAACGTGCTAATCGCACCTCAATAGTTTTAAATAATTTATCATTTGTCAACAGCAAATAATAAGAAGTCAGAAAGTAGAAGAAATTTATTACATACAAGCAAGAATAAAAATACACATAGTTAGAATTGTAACAATAAACCGTAGTACTGTGAACCCATTTCTGTTAAATTGTCTGTAGCATAAAATTATACAGACTACACAGTGGCTACTGTACGATTCTATAAAATTCACGACTCTTCGCCATGCCTTGTTTATACTTAACAGATAACTGTCAAGTTTTTATTATAAATCTTGTATTGTCACTTGTTCTAAATCAATCGAGTTGACGAAAGCACGCAAAATGCTTGGCCAGGAACATAATAACGATCATATGATACGGATGAGTACGAACCCATCGAAGTCGGCCATGAACGGACAGACGCTCCATGCCAGAGACCTCCGAATGCGGCCCGCGGTCCGGTATGTGGAGCTTCCACCATCATGATCATTCGACTTTCCCTGCTGCCCGTCGCGATCACCCATCTTGCTGGATCTCTTAAGTTGCTTCGCGACCTGCGGGAGCAAACGTACGTGGACTTAACTGCTGCGTATCGCTGTCCGAAAATGATCACAATTAATACCTAATATTTCAAGTTGCAATTGACTGAATAATACGTCATCGGGTAATTGGCATGCGGCAGAAGTGCCTAAGCATCAGCCTACGTAGCAAAGTCTTTGCGGATTGCGAGCGATAATTAAATGACACTAGCTAATTACGCGGTGACAACATTTTCGCGCCAGTAATACGTCCGTTTAACAGCTGAGTAAACTCGCGTGACATTCGAAATACAAATGTCTGCTGTGTGCTCACATGAGTCGAAAACAGAATTTCTTGTCATTTACAAGCAAGATTTGCCGTGTGGGGCTTGGCTTAAATACGCTGCAATAGCTTATATATACATTGCCCATTGCATCTGTCTAGTTCACTACGGTGCTTTGAAGTCTGATTTTATAATCCGTAAAAGCGCGAACGACGTCTGTTCGCTCGCACCTTGCAGCATCCTGACAATAACAAAGGTACTCATCTGTCAGGTGGAAATTTGAAGGGAAAAGATGAAAAGGGCTAACATATGTTTATCAGGAGTTGCAATAATAGAGATTATGTCACATTAACTCTCCTTCAAGATTCACTCTATTTATCACGTCCTGATTTATATATACTGTATGGTGTCATGCACATATTTGCCGCGTTTCCATAAAGTTTAGACAAGGCCGATACAAAACGGGGTGACTGTAACATTATAAATATATATAAATATAATATATATATATTATATGCTGCAACCAGAAATTACATTGGCCTTATCGTGCGGATCCCTCCACGCGTGCGGGCTGAGACTCACGTCCTTTAGGCGCTGGATTCGCGTCACAGTCGATGCCCTATCGTCTTATGGAGAAGATAACGCCACGAGACGCGAGCATCGAAGAAGATTACGACGCGGCGTGGATCGGATTCCGTCCAGCATTGTCAATACGTCTCCGCGGCGAGAAGTAGATAGCAGAGGCCGCGATCGGGTACGAGCGCCGCGGGGGCCCGCCGCACCACAGTCCTGCAGCTCAACGATGCAGAAGCAAGGGTTTAGCGTGAGGAGAACAGGATACAGCATGATTCGGTATACGAGCGCCTGACCGGGTAACACGGCGCATGATCGGGTACAAGCGCGCGGGGACCGCCACCGCCCACATTCCTACAAGCAAACAAACAGCTATAATGACGTACAGTTGCCATGCTTGAACGTTTTTCCTCTGCATTGACACGATGCGAGCGCGCGCCGCCCTCCGCCTCAAATTCTCAGCCGCCACCACAGCAAATTGTCCAAACACGCGCACTCCGCTCGACGATAAATCACTGTTCTTACCAGCAAGTCTCA
>NW_014577854.1:57910-72588 GCF_000485595.1 Priapulus caudatus
GTACTCAACCGTGTTGATTCAAAACGTACTGCTGAGGAGGCGATACGTCGGCAGTACGTTTTGAATCAACACGGTTGAGTACAAATTAACCAAGATAGATCGATAGCAAGTGTGTTAGGGATGTTAGTGTGGCAGTTTTAATTTTTCGTGCTAGGTTTGCGTGTTAAAGAATAGGAAGGAAGGAATATATATAATTCCTTATAATAAATTAATAATAATTATAATAATATTTATGAAGAATCGGATGAGTGGACACTGCTAAGAGACGACCATCTCGTCTGGTGTCTCCGATATCAGTGGTGGTCTGGCTTTCGTTGAGGCGGGGAAGGAGGATATTATCTTCACGCACGGAATCCTCTCGATCTGCTCGATGTGTGGATGATCATCCGAACGCTAGCCCTACTCTCACGACGAATAATAGTCCAGCGTGGGTCTTGGCACGCGTACTGACAGTTGGGCATAATAAAAAGTTATTGTTTGTTTGCCCATACCGACCGACCCGCCAAAACGGGTCGGCCGACTCAAAAAATTTTTATTGATCCTAATATCTCTAAGTGATCTAGTGATTCTCTTGATATAACTCTCTATTGTATATTTTAAAAAAAACAACCTAGCCTGACCTACCCAACTTTTTCAGCCTTGGTCACGTAAGGCAAACAAATAGTTTTTTTAATTGTGCATTGCGTACACATTCTAAGGCGGACACAAATCCACTGTGCAGTTTTTCGTTGGTTTACAACAGTGGTTGAGCCTAACGCGGGTTGTTTTATCGGCGGATTCTGCGGGTTACGGCGCAGACTGATGGGCATCAGGCTGCCGAACCAGCCTTTACTATACACGGTGAAATAGGCACGGGGAAGACAATCTTCAGGTACGCAGGGGCTAATCTAGCTGCTTAATAGGCGATGCACGATCGTGTCAGGCAGATTGATGCACGTTGAAAAGGCCTGGAAGAACCCGTGGTTGCGTAGCGGTGCGTGCATATTATGTAGTTTATTTATAAGTAACTGTAGCAGCAGATTCTCGCTGTGCGGACTGTACTACAGTTCATACGAGGCTCGTAATTTACACTGGTAGCAGTGTCTGGGCTTTATTTGATTAAATATTTTTTTTTTTTTAAATGATGGTATCTATAGATGATCCGCTACATCCGCTTCTTCAGCATGACTGTGCAGCGTGTGCCTGACGCAGCCAACAAGCTCGCGCGCGGATTAGGTAATGAGAGAGCGAGTGTCAGCGCGAGGACGTTAGAGGAGGTTCCGCGCTGTCTCCCACGATGCCAAGGCTCGCTAAACTCCATGTCAGAACTGAGCAGCGCCGTCGTCATGACAATTTCAAGTGAGTGTGCTCGCCCAGGTCGTCACTCTGTCAACCGCCGGCGGCCTGGGGGACAATGCTTTCTGTTTGGTGGGCACTGCTGAAACTGTTATTACATCGGATGTGGTTGTTATGGACGTCTGTTGATTCGGTGGGTTGCCAAAGAGATATTGTAAAGGGTGTGGTTTGGAGTATTTGTCATCAGCGATCGTTGTGGTAGGTTAGCAAAGGCTCATACCTGAAAGCATGCAGCACCGGCGCGGTTGGAGTCATGCTTATCTCGTTCGGTTTTGCGCGTGGGTCACCCGTTTTTAAATGCACGTGCGGATATTCTCGTACTTTATTGGCAAGGACGTGTTGCTATGCAAAAAACGTGTTGAGTGAGTTCACAGTGGTATTAAAGTTATGTCGTTCGATTCCAATGTCATATGCTGGAAAAATGTTGTTAAATGTAAAAAACATGTGCACATTTTGCTTGATTACATCGTGCGAGCAGCCTGCTTGATAAACCTATGCGACCAACCATAGCTGATATCCGACGGTAATTTCTTCTACTCTCGGGTCACTACGACTAACACATCTGACCATAGCCCAACTGCAGCACACAGAGAGCCTTGCACAGTTGTTGAAAACTCCAGTCTACATGCATAAGATGAGTGGATTTCTCTACGCAACAGCGTCAGTACATAAAACACGAGTTGCTTTGCAATACAGGGCTCTAGGTAATAGAGGGGGCATTTCGCAGTGGAGAATTAATCCCCCAGGCAATGCAATCTTACACCAAATACAATGTGCTGCCGACGAAAATGTCACAGTCTCTGTGTTTGCCCGCCAAAGTTTAGAGCATCCGAGCGTCGAGTCACATGTTTGATTGGGCGCCAAGAGCGCATTGCTGGATAAGACTTGCCAGTCGATGCATCAGTAGAACGAAAAGTGTTGGGAGGTAGTAAAAAGAGGAGAGGAAAAGAGAGAAGTGGTACCAATATTGCTAAAGTGGGTGCTTCATACAAGCGACTATCAGCCAGTAGATAGTGAGTCTGGCGGCAAACTAAAAGGGACAAGACACGTTCCATGTTGAATTTGTGAAGAACAAGTCTTTATTGCTGTACACAACTTGATTCGGAAACATTCTTAACGGATACACAGGAGAGAACTCCATATGTAAGACAGAGATGACCAATTCTATGGACGCATGCAGGCACCTAATATAAGCCAACATGAATCTGATTATGTTGCTATAAGACGGCTGAAAGAATGCATTTAGGTTACACGGGCTGATTATTCGGCATAGAATGTTCGTATCGAGGATGATTCGGCGGTTTCTTCGATTAATAGTAGATAAGCTTCGGACGACCTGACCGCAATTCCAACAATGGAATACGCTTTAGAAGCCCTTGAATTAATTTCATCGGATCGTCCTATAGTTCACATTAAGAATACGAGTTTATCCAGTTAGATTATAATAAGTTTAACAATACTTTACACTGGACAGAAATTTTAGTCATCTCTCTGATAGATCTTTCCTCAGTCAGATGTTTCACACAACTAGACACTCAGTTCAATAAACAGTCAGACCTGGAGGAAGCTCTATCGCAAGAGATGGACGAAAATTTCCGTCAGTGAAGTATTTAGTAATCCTTATTTATAGATCTACTGAGTAAACTTTACTTTTCTATGCTTAGCAATGCGCAATTCAATGACAAGATTACCTGGAATATTAGATGCTACTAAGATACGGCTTGAAACGAAAAATCTTGAGCATAAATGGGTTCAAAATTATCAGTGACTCGGGCAGGTCGCGCAGGGGCGCATTAATACATCCACTTGTGTGCAACGCCTTGTCACGCTTCTGTAAGCTGTATGCTATTGACTCCTGTCACCCGAGCTAGGAACGCGCCAGCAACAACAACAATACGCACGCGACTGAACTAGCAGTAAATCAGATCACTGTTACAGAGCATCGGCTCCACAGAGAATAAATTAGTCTGGCTAAAAACAAGGGGCCGGGTGAACGACTGGCTGAACAATCAGCGTTTTCGCCATGTGGCCGCCCATCTCGCTCCGTGCCTCCTTAATGAAGATCTCAGAACGTACTGGTAGATGGATGGGTGACAGAAGCAGGATACCAGATACCACTGCCAATCGCACCTGTAATGAAAGCAACAGACAGTAACACGTTTGCACAGATGTTCATCTGTCGAGAAAGCTCTGGCACTCTGTGATGCTACAAGCCACCTCAAGATTCCAGCCGCTTTAAATATTTATTCATTGTGCCAACAGGAAATAAAGTAAAAGGTAGACTCAAAATTTATACGTACAAGCGCAAGTAATAAAAATAGACATAGACGAAGAATGTAAACAATAAACGTATACTTGAAACCCATTTCTGTAACATTTTGCTTGGATTGATATAATTTATAACACTACACAGTGGGCTCTGCTACGATTCTATAGAAGATGCACAACTCTTCCCGTGACTGGTTATGGTTAACGAGTACTTCAAGTTTTTTAAATCTTGTATTGTCAACTTGTTTCTAAGAATCATATCAGATTGACGGAAGCCACCAAAATGCCTGGAGCATGAGGAACCATAATAACGATATAATAACGGATGAATACGCAACCCGATGAGTCGGCCATGACGGACACGCGCTTCCGTGAACGAGGACGCCGAAGGCGCCGGCGCGGTCGGTATGTCTAGCGGTTTCAACTCATGGGATCAGCGATTTCATCGTAGCCGGTGCCTTCGCTCACCATCTGGCTGTCCTTAAGTTGCTTCGCGACCTAGCTGGGGCAAACGCTGCCCTGACTTAACTGCTGCATATCATGTCGAAACCATGACTCCAAATACCTTATTCAAGTGGCAATTGACGTGAATATAACCGGACACAACTGAGCGGTGAAGAAGTGCCATAGGTCACCTTCAGCTAGCCAAGTCTTTGCGATTGCGAAGGAATAATTAAATTGAACACAGCTATATACGCGGAAACACATTTTCTGCGCCGGTAATACGGTCCATACGAATGACTTAACTCGGGACTTCGTGCGGCCTAGGGTCCTCGAGCTCTTCTCCTTTATTCAAGTTTTTATTGATTTAATCCTTGCTGGGTGCATAACTTGGTGTCGTTTGCAGGTTCTGGTCTTGATTGCTTTGTCGGTTCGTGACCATTCGACAACAAATGTTGCTGTGTGCACTGAGCGGAAAACAGAATTCTTCATACTAGTCAACAAATTTTGCCGTGTTGGCTTGGCTTAAAACGTGCAATGGCTTATATAACAATTGCCAACATGGCACTAGTCCTCGTACGTCACTACGCTGCCTTGACGAATCTGATTTTTATTTATCGTAAAGCGGCACGACGCGTTGTCACTCACGACTTGACATTCTAGACCGAATAACAAGATCATCATCATTCCCACGGTGATGGAAAATCTGAAGGGAAAATGAAAAGGGCTACATTGTTATCAGGCAGGGAATAAATAGAGATTATTCACTGTCACCCTGCACTTCGATGTCGACTCTATTTTTTCATCCTGATGTGTTATCAAGTAACTGGTGTCAATAGCCAACATATTTCCAGGTTTCCAACAATTTAGGACACAGGCGCTACAAACGGGCGTGACCGAACATTAGTAATATATATAATATATCAAATATATTGTAAATATCATATGTGCAAACAGAAATATGAGGGATTTGGCCTTTATCGGCGGTCTCCCGCTGCCTGCCGGCGCGAGACTCACGTCTTGGCGTGGATTCGCGACACAGTCGGATGCAGCTTGTGCTGGACGCAAGATCGCGACACGAGGCTTGCGAGCATGAAGAAGATGTAGTAGCGCTACAATGTATTCAGAATAGCTAAGAATGCAACAAATTACCCCATTTTTTCTAAACTTTCCCAGGGGCATGCGCCCTGGACCCCCTAGCTGGGTGAGCACCTTCGGTGCTTGCTTTGCTAGGACCTCGAAACGCGCAAACACACCAAAAAAGATTTACCACCTCACAGACCTTTTTGGCCAGGAGTAACACTGCTATATATGAGTGCACATAGATTAATTGTGATCATCATACTCTTGCTTTATATATATATATATATATATAAATACAACTGACTTGCACTGTTGTAGGCACACACAGTTAGACAGACACTTACAGCCCAGACGCCGAGCAGATTCACGAAGAAGTTCCCGCCAAATTTGGTAGCCATCATCTGCAAGCAAGATTATTTAAGTAAATTATCAAGTTGAAACAAAACAAGCCAGCTAATAATTCGTAATAATTAGGTCCTGTGGGTTTTTACCCACCTGCGGGTTTTTGGCCACCTGCTGTCCTTCTAATGTGAAGTACGTGTCTTTTCAATCGTTACACAAGTTCATCTGAGTGATCTATCGTCTCTCGTGAATCGGGGGCATTATACCGACGCAGAAACGTGATCGAAACGAGGCAAGACCCGACGCAACTCACCTGAGATATGATGTACAAGTTTGACACCAGGGCGCTCTGCAGGATGATGGGGATGTTAGAGGTGTAGAAAAGCTTGATCGGGTAAGAGCTGTTCTGTCCTCGGTATTTTGCTGACTTGATTGGCAGATCAACTCGGAATCCCTGTCACAGGTGAACAGACACTGGTCATTAATTTACAGCTGACATGACTAACCGAGAGGTACAATCAGTAAATCCCAGACTGTTGTATATAAATATCTCAAATTTTCACACACAAGTATTCACGTACGATCGCCATTGCCCATTTCACACGTCACTGCCTTTCTGATTCAAGCATCAAAGAGAGTAACTCCCTACAGCACACTTAACAGCGATTCTTCACTGCATGTGCGCTGCGCGTTGCATTAGCGTACCTGGAAATATATGACGATCGCGAACACGAACACGGTGGCCATCAGGTTCATCAGGTTGGGCAGGTTCTGTCGGTAGAAGGCTTCACGGAGTCCTCGCACCTTCAGGCATGAGAACAGGTTGAGATGTTTTTGGAGGAAATATTTCATCGAATTGTCATTTTCTATGAACCATTGTCACCAAGTTTCGGTACACATTAGAACAGGGTAAAACCCTTTACATTACATAGATACCCCGCGATATATATCTGGAGTTCCGTCACTTCTCTGTGAAATTTTACGTACTTTTCCTAACTTTTACAAATTCAAAATAAAAAATGGCATCCGTTTTGACAAGAAAAGTACACCTTATCCTCCAACAAATTTTTCGTAGTTTTTTGCATCGATCTCAAGAATGACCAAAATGAAAACCAAAACCCGGAAATCCGCGAATCCGTGGAAAATTCTCATGCCCGCACCTTGTCTGTCCTCGTCGCCAGCAGGTGAAAGAAGGCGATGATGGCACCCTCAAACTCAGTACCTGTGTAATGACGTAAATGTATGTATTTGAGGAGACAGACAGAATAGATTGAGAAGTAGCTCAGAGGTGACCATTTTTTTTACATGAGTCCAATATTTGCAAATAGTTTTAAGACGAGGGAGGCGATCATATCTACTTCTCTCTATTTATCTACCTCTACTACCTCACACTCTACACCTACCTCTATATAGAAAGGAATCGGATGAGTGGACACTGTAAGAGACGGCCATCTCGTCTGGTGTCTTCAATATCAGTGTGTGTCTGCTTTCGATTGCAGGGGAACGGAGGATATTGTCTCACCGCACGGAATCCCTCTCGATCTGCTCGATCGCGTGATGATCATCCGAACGCTGCCCTACTCTCACGACGAAATAGTCCAGGTGGGTCTTTGCACGCGTACTGACAGTTGGGCCATAATAAAAATATTGTTTGTTTGCCCTCACCCGACCGCCAAAACGGGGCCGACTCAAAAAATTTTATTGATCTAATATCTCTAAGTGATCTATGATCTCTTTTATATTAAAAAAAAAAAAACCTACCTACCTACCCAAACTTTTCAGCCTTGGTCACGTAAGGGCAAACAAAGATTTTTTTTAATTGTGGCATTGGTACATTCTAAGGGGACACAATCCACGTGGTTTTTCGTTGGTTGTACACAGTGTTGAGCCTAACGCGTTGTTTTCTCGGCGCAGATTCTGCGGATACGAGCGCAGACTGAGGGCATCCAGGCTGCCGAACAAGCCTTACTATACACGGGTGAAATAGGAGTGAAGACAACTCTCAGGTACCAGGGGCTAATCTAGCTGCTTAATATGGGTGAGATCGTGTCATCAGATCTGATGCACGTTACAAGGCCTGGGAAGAACCCTGGTATGCGTGCGTGCGTGCGTGCATATATGTATTTATTTATAATAACTGTAGCAGCAGCATTCTCCTGCTGGACTTACTACAGTTCATACGCGTCTAATTTAACACTGGTAGCAGGGGTCTGGGCTTCATTTGATTTTTTTTTCTTTTCTTTTTAATATGTATTATAATGATCGCTCATCCCGCTCTTCAGGCATGCTGTGCAGCTGCTGACGCCAGCCAACCAGCTCGCGCGGATTAGCGGGAGAGAGGAGGTCAGCCGCGAGGACGTAGAAGAGGTTCATGCGCTGTTCCACGATGCCAAGGCCTCCGCTAAACTCCTGTCAGCTGACAGCGCCAGCTTCATGAAGTAGTAGTGTTGCTCGCCACCAGGTGTCACCTCTTGTCCACCGCACGGTCGGCTGGGGGACAAATGCTTTCTGTTTGCGTGGGCACTGCCTGAAAACTGTTTACATCGGTGTGGTTGTTATGGACGTCTGTTGATTGCGTGGTTGCAAGAGATATTATAAAGGTGTTTAGAGATATTTGCTCATCACATCGTTAGTAGGTAGGTTAGCAAAAAGGCTCTACCTGAAAGGCATGCAGCACCGGCGCGTTGTGGTCGTCTTATCTCGTTCGGTTTGCGCGTCGCCCGTTTTTAAATGCACGTGCGATATTTCTCGTACGCTTTGTTGGCAAGACGTGTTGTGATGCAAAAACGTGTGATGATTCCACAGTGTATATAAAGTATGTGTTCCATTCCAATGTATATTGCTGAGAAACGTTTTGTTAAATTGTCAAAAAAAACATGTCCACATTTTGCTTATTAATCGTGCCAGCAGCCTGCATTGATAAACCTATGCGACCAACATAGCTGATATCCGAGGTAATTCTTCTACATCTCGGGTCACTACACTACACTCGACCTAGCCACTGCAGCACACAGGACCTTGCACAGTTGTTGAAAACCTCCAGGTCTACAGCAATAAGATGAGTGGATTTCTCTACCCAACAGCGTCATACAGAAACACGAATGCTTGCATACAGGGCTCTGGTAATAGGGGGCATTCCAGGAGAATTAATCCCCAGGCAATGAATCTTACACCAATCAATGTTGCACGAAAATGTCCACGTTTGTGTCAAGTTAAGCATCCGAGCTGAGTCACATTTTGCATTAGGCCACGCAGGCAAATGCTGGATAGACCTTGGCAGTCATGATCATAGAACGAAAAAGTGTTGGGAGGTAGTAAAAAGAGCAAGTGCTACACTATTGTAAAGGTGGTGCTTCATACCAAGGAACTATCACCAGTCAGATAGTGAGTCTGGGCAAACTAAAAGGACCCAAGCACGTTCATGTTAAATTTGTGAAAACAAGTGGTTTATTGTTACACAACTTGATTCAAACATCATTAACGATACACACAGGAAAACTCCATGTTTAGACAGGAGATGACCTAATTCTATGACGCATGCAGGCACTAATATTAAGCAACATGAATTTGATTCACATTTTGCTAAAACGCTGAAAGAATGCATTTATTTACACGGCTGATTATTCTCATGGAATGTTCGTATCAAATGGATTTCTTCGATTCATAGTAGATAAGCTTCGGGCGACCTGACGGCAATAACAATGGAACTATTGCTTCTGGAATGCTTAGAAGCCCTTGAATAATTTCATCGGATCTCTATAGTTCACATAAAAATACAGTTTATCTCAGTTAGATTTATAATCAGTTATAAATACTTAAACTAAATTTTCGTCCATCTCTTCGAGACTCCCTCAGGTCAGATGTTTCAGACAACATAGACACTCAGTTCAATAAACATCAGACCTGAGGAAGTGTAAGTATTTAGAACTTATTATGGATCTAACTGAGATAAACTTTATTTTTGTGCTTAGAAGCGCATTCAGTGACAATACACTGCAATATGTAGACTGCCTACTAAGATACGCTTGTAAACGAAAATCTTGAGCATAAAATTTCAACAACTTGTCAGTGAACTCGGCCAGGGCGCGCAAGGTGCAATTAATAAATCCCACTTGTGTGCAACGCCTTGTCAACGTTCTGTAGCTGTATGCTATTGATCTGTCAACCGACTAGGAAACGCAGCAGCAGCAACAACAACAAGTACGCACCGACTGCGTAGCAAGTAAATCATGATCACGTTACAGAGCCATCGGCTCCACAAGAGAATAAATTAGTCTGGTAAAAACAAGGGGCGGTGACGCTGGCTAGAACAGCAGCGTTCCCATGCCGCCCATCTCGCTCTGCTCCTTCATGAAGATCTCAAAGTACTGGTAGATGATGGTGACAGCAAGCAGGATACCAGTACCACTGCCAATCGCACCTGTAATGCAAAGCAACAGACGTTAACACGTTGCACAATGCCATCTGTGAGAAAGCTCGCTACCTCTCTGATGCTAAATGCACCTCCAAATCCACCGCTTTAAATAATTTATCATTTGCAACAGCAATAAATAAAAGTAGATAAAAATTTATACATACAAGCAAGGAATAGAAATACACATAGAAGAAAGTAAACAATAAACGTATACTGTGAACCCATTTCTGTAAATCGCTGTTGCATAAATTATACAGACTATACACAGTGGCTCTGTACGATTCTATAAAATTCACAACTCTTCCCTGCCTTGTTTATGTTAAAAGTACTTCAAGTTTTTATAAATCTTGTATTGCCACTTGTTTCTAAATCAATTAATTGACGGAAAGCACGAAAAATGCTGGCCAGGAACATAATAACGATATAATACGGATAATACGAACCCATGAAGTCGCCATGCGCGGCCAGCGCTCCGATGCAGAGACCTCCGACGCGGCCGCGGTCGTATGTAGCCGGTTTCACTCATGATCATCGACTTCTCTCTGTGCCCTCGCATCACCATCTGCTGATCCTTAAGTTGCTTCGCGACCTGCGGGAGCAAACGTACGTGACTTAACTGCTGCATATCATGTCGAAAATGATCACAATACCTTATTTCAAGTGCAATTGACTGAATAAACGGTCACAACTGAGCGGAGAAGTGCCATAGATCACCTCGTAGCCAAGTCTTTGGGATTGCGAGAAAATTAAATGACACAGCTAATACGCGGAGACACATTTCTGCGCCGTAATACGTCCATAACACTGACTAACTCGCGTGACATTCGAAAACAAATGTCTGCTGTGTGCACTGAGCGAAAACAGAATTTCTGTCATATTACAACAAATTTGCCGTGTGGGCTTGGCTTAAAACGTGCATGCTTATATGACATTTCCACATGCACTGTCTAGTCACTACGTGCTTTGAATCTGATTTTATATCCGTAAAGCGGAACGACGCTTGTCACTCGCACCTTGCACATCTGACAATAACAAAGTACTCATCTGTCAGGTGGAAATTTGAAGGGAAAATGAAAAGGGCTACAATGTTATCAGGAGTGAATAATAGAGATTATTCACTATCACTTCACGTATTCACTCTATTATTCACTCCTGATGTTATAATACTGTGGTGTCATAGCACATTTTTTCGGTTTCCGAAATTTAGGACAAGGCTATACAAAACGGGGTGAGAGAACATATGAATATATATAATATATAATATATATATATATATATGTGCAACAGAAATATGACATTGGCTTATCGGCTGTCTCCCCCGCGTGCGGCCGCGAGACTCACGTCCTTGCGCTGGATTCGGACACGTCGATCCACGTCTTGGAGAAGAACCGCCGCACGACGCCAGCATGAAGAAGATGTAGAGCGCCGCTGGATCGGATCCTCCAGCATGTGTCCAAACACGTCTCCGGCGGCGAGAAGTAGTCCAGAGGCCGCCATCGGGTACGAGCGCGCGGGGCCGCACGCCACCACGTCCGCAAGCAACGCTGAGAAGCAAGGGTTAGCGTGAGGATGAGGCAGAGATACAGAGATGGTTACGAGCGCATGACCGGTACGAGCGCATGATCGGTACAGCGCGCGGGCCCGCCACCCCCATCCCTACAAGCACCAAACAGCATAAGCTACAGTTGCCATGTCTATACAGTGTTTCCTCTGCATTGACACGAGCGAGGCGGGCCGCCTCGCTCAAATTCTCAGCCGCCACACAGAAATTTGTCCAAAACACCGCCTCGTTGACGAAAATCAATGTTCTTCCAGCAAGTCTCATACAATGTATTCAGAATAGCTAAGAATGCAACAAATTACCCGCATTTTTCTAACTTTCCCAGGGGCATGCGCCCCTGGACCCCTAGCTGGGTGAGCACCTTCGGTGCTTGCTTTGCTACGACCTCGAACGCGCAAACACACCAAAAAAGATTTTACCACACTCACAGACCTTTTTGGCCAGGAGTAACACTGCTATAATATGTTGCCACATAGATTAATTGTGATCATCATACTCTTGCTTTTTATATATAGTTATATATATATATATATATATATTGTAAGTAGATTAAACACAGAGACATCACTTTTTGCTGTCTCAGCAGTTCCCCCTGCGCGTCATGCAACACACTTTAATGAATAATAAACGCTTGTATACTTCCAATAATCCCTATAAACATGAATAGCGCATGTTTTAAGTTATCTATTGTTATGTAGTTTCTAGTCTTAGCTCGGCGTACGGTTGCCTGCGGAATCCCCGCTACGCGGCCATAGTTAGCCGAAAGTCAGTCAATAATATTTATATGGGGTTGTTCTGCCTGGTATATTGTTTGTCGCTTTTAACTATTTTTGTTTGTTTCTAATCTTATCTGCCGCTATTTTATCGAAATTTAGTCCTACTATCCTCAAATTTGCGTCACGTTAACGCTCCTGTCCCGTCCGCAAATTACACAACAATTGTGGCAATGACTGCGCAGCGAGAGCGGCGTAAAAGTATCGTGCGAGGAAAAGCGCGTTCATTTTACTGGTCACCCGCTGCAGTATTTCTCGACAGGTAACGTTATTGCCTGCCATTATAAGAAAATCTCACTCATATTTTCCGTAAATATCGTACATATCTCGTCAGAAAAATTATGTAATGAGCGAGCATACAATATCGCGTAGGAAAATGCGTTAGTCTAACCGTTACATGCGCAGTACTCCAGCCGTCGGCGCCTCGGATAGAATGCTGCGTATCGTAACCTCCCTTCAACGTGGATGACTCTCCCTGTCATGCTGTAAGTGCGGCAATGGTCGACACTCACTGTGCGTCGCCTGGTCCGAGTGATTTCTGGCCGTACGTCCATCGACCAGCATGCGAGAGTTAGCCGTCGTCATGTCGTTGTCCATGGTAGCGTTTGACCCACGTTACCGCAGCGGCAGTTGTGATGTTTCTCGTCCTGGGGTCGAGACTGAGTGATCTTGCCACACGTGCTTGCACGGCGAGATGCCGACGGTCACAGGCTCACCTGTGATAGCGTTGCGTGTGTTAATACTAGATGAGGATTCTTCTCAGTTCTCTGCCTGTCTCTTCCTGTTCATTTAGGTAATATTTGTTCTCGGGCCGGCACGTCTGGAAATTAGTCTCTGATCTTCTATAAGTCGCCGATTTGTCGGCTTTAGTAATATAATATTATTCTTCTGTAAACAGAGATGCATTTTTTGAGATGTTGTGTGTTGGCTTGCTGAGTGCATGATTGACGCAATTTGATTTCATAATTTTTCTTGCTCCTTTACAGTTTCGCAGATGTGCTTTTGAGGTCAGTGCTGTTAGGCTGTATTTCCTGTTTCGAACGATAGCTTGTTTTAGTATGCAGCGTTTTAAATGTTCCATCTGTAAGTCCTATGTAGTTCTTTCCTATGGTGTCTTCCTCTGTAGTTACTGTGCGTTGTAGACTAGCTAGTTGATAGCCAGTTACTGGTCGAGTGGTGCCTTGTTCGTCGTTCGGCAGTTGCATCCTTTCTCGGGGGGATGGTTGTCGCTGGTTATTTGCTTGTTGTGCTTGTTCAATATGGTTGCTATTTTCGCGTGCAGCGTAACTGGACTTTACGTTGTTCTGTTGTAAGATAGAGGAATTGTGTTTGTTTGTGGAAACTGCTTCTGGATAGTTGAGGAGGTTTTGCCAATATTTATTTGAACGTTTCTGACTGTTATGGATGGGTTAAACTCAGATTATGTCGCTTTTCCGCTGTTGCTTTCTTGTGGGCAGATGTGTTTGCGGCATAGCGTATTCAGGTTTTGGTAAATGCCGCTTGTTTTTAGAGCTGTTTCCGTAGATTTTAGCTTGGCTTTGTCAAATACTTCCTTCTGCAGCGAATGTCAGATATCGCTGCGTTATAGAATGCGGGTAATGTTTAATTATGCTAGGTTGGAGTGGTTTGATTTTGTGTTGATGTCAGAGCGGGCTGCGTCATTCGGCTTTTTCTGTAGGGGCGGTATGATCCTTTGTCGATTAAATGAACTCTAGTAGTCTGGCTACTTTCCAGATTGGTTGTTATGGTGATGTTCAGAACCAATGTTCCTTGAAGGCGTTTCGTAATGTCCTTTTTTTTCTTTTTTTTTTTTTTTTTTTTTTTTTTTTGTTCTGCCTGTGAACTGTAAGTTCTTAAAAATTGCGAGTCCATCCTCTGTATTAGACCTATGTTGCCTTTCCCGTACTTGTCGGCACAAATAGTCCAGGAATAAATAGACACTAACTCGCAAACTTCTGCGTCCGTCATAACTTCCGCATTGTGACGTCAAACATCTATTGTCTCGTCTTTTTATCGGCAGCGCTCCGTTATCAAACAGAAGGATTTTCTGCGAGTGAAATAATAAGTTGATGTCTTGACTAGGTAATATTAAAGTATTTCTTGGACGAACGTGTATGCGACTGGATAGTAGTTCTTTCAGATCCCCATGAGGGTAGAAGCTTATCGATGGTCGAATACCGGGCGAGGCGACGGAGGTGTGCTGCCTTATTGGCATGTTGTAAATACCAGTTGATTACGGTGACGAGTCTTTTGCCATTGGTTTAAAAGTCTGTTTTAGTATTCTCACATCGGTGTTAATTTTCTCGAGAATCTGCTTGCTTACCGCGTCCTAATTCACTCTGGCTGGATTGATTAATCTACAGTCGGGTTATTTGAGAAATTCGTCTTTAATGGTCTTTCTAATGAACGAATGCCTGTTCTTCTGCTATGCGTTCCTGTTTCTTGTCGTCGATAAATGGAG
>NW_014577854.1:72613-79237 GCF_000485595.1 Priapulus caudatus
TTGTTGTTCGCACTTTTTAACTTTTTTGTTTGTTCTAATCTTATTTGCCGCTATTTTATTACGAAAAATTTAGTCCTACTATCCGCTAAATTTCGTCACGTTAAGCCTTCCTGTCCCGTCCGCAAATTAACAACGAATTGCTGCAATATGCCGCCACGGGAGGAGCGGACAGCGACGCACAGTGAGATGTGTCGACCATTGCCGCACTTACAGCATGACAGGGAGAGTCATCCACGTTGAAGGGAGGTTACGATACGGGCAGCATTCTAATCCGAAGCGGCGCCGACGGCTGAGTACTGCAGCATGTAACGTTAACTAACGCATTTTCTACGCGTACTTTATTGCTCGCACATTACATAATTTTTCTGACGAGATATGTAACGATATTTACGGAATATGATGTGAATTTTCTTATAAATGGCGGCAATAACGTTACGTCCGCGAAATACTGCAGCGGGTGACGTAAAATAACGCGTTTTCTCGCACGATACTTTTACGCGCTCTCGTGCGCATATTGCACAATTGTTGTTAATTTGCGGACGGGACAGGAGGCTTAACGTGACGAAATTTACGGATAGTAGGACTAAATTTTCGTATAAAAATAGGGCAATAAGATTAGAAACAAACAAAAAAAGTTAAAAGTCGAACAACAATATACCAGCAGAACAACCCATATAAATATTGATCTACTGACTTTGGTAACTATGGCCCGCGTACGGTTTCCGCAGGCAACCGTACGCGAGCTATAGTTACTAGAACTACATAACAATAGATAACTAAAACAATTAGCGCATTTCAGTTTATATGGATTATTGGAATGTATACAAGGTTTATTATTCATTAAAGTTGTCTTGATGATCGCGCAAGCGTGAAACTCTGAGTAACAGCAAAAAGTGATGTCTTGTGTTTAATCTATCTACAATTATATTACGCTCTGCAATTAAATGCTTGAGCACTCTACTACAGTGCATGTAGACCAAAGATACAGATGTATATATATATATATATATATATATTATATAATATAAATACAACTGACTTGCACTGTTGTAGGCCACACAGTTAGACAGACACTTACAGCCAGACGCCGAGCCAAGATTCACGAAGAAGTTTCCGCCAATTGGTAGCCATTCATCTGCAAGCAAGATTATTTAAAATAAATTATCAAGTTGAAACAAAAACAAGCCAGCTAATAATCGTATAATTTAGTCCTGTGGGTTTTTACCCACCTGCGGTTTTTGGCCACTGCTGTGCTTCTAATGTGAAGTACGTGTCTTTCAATCGTTTACACAAGTTCACTGAGTGAGTCTATCGTCTCTCAGTGAATCGCTGGGCATTATACCGACGCGAGAAACGTGATCGAAACCGAGGCAAGACCCGACGCAACTCACCTGAAGATATGATCGTACAAGTTTGACACCAGGGCGGCTCTGCAGGATGCATGGGGATGTAGAGGTGTAAAAAGCTTGATTCGGGTAAGAGCTGTTCTGTCCTCGGTATTTTGCCGACTTGATTGGCAGATCAACTCGGAATCCCTGTCACAGGCTCTGAACAGACACTGGTCATTAATTACAGCTGACATGACTAACCGAGAGGTACATCAATAAATCCCAGACTGTTGTATATAAATATCTCACATTTTTCAACGACACAAGAGTATCTCACGTACGATCGCCATTGCCATTTCACACGTCACTGCCTTTCGCGATTCAAGCATCAAAGAGAGTAAATCCCTACAGCACACCTAACAGCGATTCTTCACTGCATCTGCGCTGCGCGTTGCATTAGCCGTACCTGGAAAATATATGACGATCGCGAACACGAACACGGTGGCCAATCTGGTTCATCAACGGTTGAGGCAGGTTCTGTCGTAGAAGCCTTCACGGATCCCTCGACTTCAGGCATGAGAAACAGGGTTGAGATGTTTTTGGCAGCGAAATATTTCATCGATGTCATTTTCGTATAACCACTGTCACATAGTTTCGCGTACACATTAGAATACGGTAAACCCTTTACATTACATAGATACCCGCGAATATATATCTGAGTTCCGTCACTTCTCTGTGAAATTTTTACGGACTTTCCTGACTTTTACCAATTCACATAAAAATGGCATCCGTTCTTTGACAGAAAAGTCACACTTATCCTCCTACAAATTTTCGTCAGTTTTTCGCATCGGTCTGCAAGAATACCAAATTGAAAACAAAACCCGGAAATCCGCGAATCCGTGGAAAATTCTCATGGCCCCGCCACCTTGTCTGTCCTCGTCGCCAGCCAGTGTGAAAGAAGGCGATTGGATGGCACCCTCAAAACTCAGTACCTGGTAATGAACGTAAATGTATAGTATTGAGAGACAGACAGAATAGATTGAGAAGTAGCTCAGAGCGTGACCATTTTTTTACAGGAGTCATATTTGAAATTAGTTTTACAGACGAGGGAGGCGATCATATCTACTTCTCTCTATTTATCTACCTCTACTACCTCACACTCTACACCTACCTCTGCTACCTCACACTCTACACCTACCTCTATTACCTCACACTCCTGACAACCTTACCTCTACTACTCACACTCTACACCTACCTCTACTACCTCACACTCTACACCTACCTCTACTACCTCACACTCTACACCTACCTCTACTACCTCACACTCTACACCTACCTCTACTAGTCCTACCTCACACTCTACACCTACCTCTCCTACCTCACACTCTACACCTACCTCCACTACCTCACACTATACACCTAGCCTCTGCTACCTCACACTCTAACCTACCTTTTACCTGCACTCTACACAATCTACTACCTCACACTCTACACCTACCTCTACTACCTCACACTCTACACCTACCTCTACTACCTCACACTCTACACCTACCTCTACTACCTCCACATCTACACCTACCTCTACTCTACCTCACACTCTACACCTACCTCACACTACCTCACACTGTACACCTACCTCTACTACCTCACACTCTACACCTACCTCTGCCGGTGTTGACGGTGGCGGGGCTGAACGCCTTCCAGACGATCGTCTCGCAGATGTTTGTGGCGATGAAGAGCGAGATGCCGGAGCCGAGGCCGTAGCCTTTCTGCAGCAGTTCGTCCAGCAGCAGCACAATGAGGCCAGCCACGACGAGCTGCGTGCAAGCAGAGGTCAAACAAAGGTCAGAAGGTCGTAAAGACGTCAACATCCAGCGAGGTAACGAGCAGGCGAGAGAAAAACAAAATGACACAGAGGTCAGCGGGATAGGAATCCAGTGTGTTAGCCAGAGACCCGTCTACCCATCTCCTGGACGGCCTATTCTTGGATGAGACGGACGAAATTTGATAGAGACGGCATGAGGGCGACCCAATTTTATATATAATACACCTTGTATAACTGACAACAGTGCTTATAAGTCTTTTTGGCATTTCAGACTAAATTTCCTCCATTTTAAGGGAAGGCTCTCCCCCCTAGGGTGCTTCACGCCCGCAGCATCCTTGCTTCGCTCAGATGGTGAGACTCCCTGATTTTTTTTCCTGGCTAACACCCTGTAGGAATCACATGGAGGTCAGCTTGCAGTATGGCAGGGGGACACAGCGATCACAGAAGAGCTGGCTAGTGATGAGCTGACATTTGACGCATATGTAACTGAACATAGGCCTACACTGAGGTAATGCCAGTGGTCCAACATTCCCACAGTTCCAGATTCTGAGTGGAGATGGGAACGCCGGCAATTAATGAATTGTTTTTCTTCATACTGCTGACCAAATTATAATTTAGATATATGTTTATTAGAAGCATTTACAAAACTGACAAGTATAAGCAAAAGACATTCAACTCTGCCCTCTATTGGCGAGAAAACATAAATGAGGGAATGGGGACTAGATCGATATTAAGCCTACATGAAACCGGTACTGCCTACAGTCACAGCAACAAAGATACCTGAATAATGATGAGGAGGCAGATGCCAGCACCCATTTCAGATGGCTCTCCGTACATGCCTGTCATCACATAGACAATTGCCTGACCAACGGTGATCACCATGCCAAACACTGAAACACGAAACAGCACATGACACATTCGTTCTGCGATCGACTGAGCACACCATCGAGGAAGGAACTTCGAAAAGATACATAATAAAACCGAATGTGAAACCATTTGCCCGCATTCAGGATGCGACAGGCACGACTCGGTCAGTTTATGATCGATTGTGCATCTCAGTAAGATATGAACGGAAGTAATGTAACAAAACCATGAGTAAAATAACACACCCTCATCCCGAGGATGGCGACTAACTACGATTAACTAACGAATAACTAAGCTTGCCCCAACGACCATGCATCCTTACCATGGGTCGAAATTGTAAGAGATGCCCGCATTTTAAGACTCAGGCCAGACATTTCTAATACTAGCAAGCCCGGCGGGCCTGTAGAAAATCCACCCCCAGCATGCAAAACCATCCCCGGCACGCCAGCGAAAATGAAAAGTTACCGCAGTATAGCTCATTAGTATAGTGACTGAATATGTTCTTTGTATTACAGCAAATAAACCATTGTAAAAAATTTCAAATTTCAGTCTTTTATTTTTTTTAAATGCTGCGGTATCCGGGGAATGATGCGAGCCTGTAATTTGCCTGGCGGGCCTGTAAAATCCCTTACCTACAGGCCCGGCTGGCCTGTAAATTTTCAAACTAATTTCTACCCCTGCCTATGAACCAGGAGCACTGCACTCACGTTTCTGTGCACCATTGAATAAGGCTCTGTCTTTGGGCGAGTCACCGACTTCGATGATCTTCGCTCCGGCCAGCAGCTGCATGATGAGTCCTGACGTCACGATGGGAGAGATACCTAGCTCCATAAGCGTACCTGTTAACGAGCATTGCAGGTAAGTCTGACAGCCCTCGTTAAACAGCAAGGCAGGTTAACCTTTTGAAATTGAAAATTATAGGCTCCGAGATCGCATCTGACGACTTCTGGAGGTACAATTATTCACAATTTACAAAGGACAAAATACCTAATTTTTAATGAGAAACTTTTCAAATTGACCCAGGTTAAGCATGAATGCAGAATGAAAAGTGTATTTTTTATAAATAATTATACTCACAAACTACACTATCATTGAATTTAGAGCCACTCGGAAAGATAAATTCTGCATATTTTCAATGCACATTTTACAAATTTGAGTCTCAAAACTGCAATGGCCGGAAAAATACGATAACGGTTGGGAACACACTCTAAAAACCATCACTTTAATGAGCAACTTTAGTAAATACGAGTATACCTGCTAAAGAGCAATGTTGGTGAAAACGATCGAGTGTGCCTGGTAAGGAGCAACATATCTATAGGTGAACGTGAGCAACAGCTATTAATGGGCAATGCACCTGAACCGCTTGCAAAACTAACCACACTATAATAGCCATTGCACATGGCCACATTCATACAATTTCTCACTGCATAGTACAGTTATAGTTGCACTATCTAAGTGAAGTCCAAGAACAAATGTTTCACCTCTGTTTGATGCCATGATGACTCGCATCCAGTAAAACGGATCTGCGGAATCTGAAGACATAATGCCAAACAGAGGAATCTGAAAAGTAAAAAATATGCATGCAGGGTGCGAAATTAACGGGAGTCCGGAATCAAATACTCCCTGACTTACTGCCGGACTCCCTGATTTGACATATGCAGGAGTCCGTGTGACTCCCTGAAAATTCTGCCATACTAACTATAGTTCGTTCCAGAGCACGGCCTCGCGGAATTACCGTATATTTTCAGCAAATGTCCAAAGGAAATTTGGCAGACATGCAACTGCATGAATCTTCAAAATAAGCACATGCGTAATTATTGTTAATATCTTTAATTTTGAACTTCAGACTGCGGACTCCCTCATTTTGCCGCGGACTCCCTCTTTTTGCCGCGGACTCCCTCATTTTGCCGCGGACTCCCTCTTTTTGAGGGCAGGGAGTCCGCTGGATTCGATTGTTCAAAAGTTAATTTCTACCCCTGTACATGCATATGCTAGCATCTTACCAGGAGCACAAACCAATATTTAACCAATGCTATCATGACATGCTATACTACTAATTCAATGTTATAGTGGTGTGCAGGTGCATGGGTTAATTGCCGGTAACATATGCTACCCAAGTATATATATATCAACGTTCTGTTTGGAGTGGCTCTTTGATTTAATGTATTCGCTTAAAACATAAAAAAATGTGTTCATCGATTAAATAAAGTCCTAACTACTGATCAGCAGAGTTGGCCAACTCACCTGGCAACACACGAGAAAAATGAATAGGGTAATGGCAGTCCATAGCACTTTCTCTCTAAATTGGATTTTTCTCTCTGGCTTAGAGACTTCAGGCAAAATGCCACAGAAGGGTCTAATGATCTCCAGGAACTTTACTGTAAACATAAGCAATTATAATAAGTATAATAATTAATCAAGTCATAATTAATTAAGTCAAGATGTGTAATTTGAAACACTGAGCTTTAACAAGTAGGGGCCTAGTGCAGAAAAACCAAACAAGTGCCGCGGAGCGACAGCGCTCATCTAACGTCTACTGCGGTGACTCTGTGGTGGAGTGGTGGGATTCTAGTAAACCCTGTTAGTCCCAAATGTGTTCACATACAC
>NW_014577854.1:79544-86125 GCF_000485595.1 Priapulus caudatus
CATCTGCATTGCAGGTTGCCAGGCAATAATTATGATTAGAATAGTGCCAGTTCACTCCCATGCATGCGTAATGGGCTGCCCCCATGTTTTTGCCTACCCACGCGAGCATTCAAGGTGCATTACAGTGTGCTAATACAGGGTGCTACTCAGGGTGCTAATACAGACTGCTTTAGAAAATAATATGATTTAAGGAGCGTAAACCTTGTTCAACAAACATTTGCCTTTGCAATTGAACTGTGCAACTGTAGCCTCACATCCACAATAGCAAAAGCAGTTCAGTCCTTTGTTAACAGTCAACAAATCCATGTTTAACCCTCCTCTTGAGGGTCAAAAGGTTATCCGACACTTACTCTTCGCATGTCAGCTGAAAGTACATTTTATGGTCCTTTTAATAAAGCCATAAAAATGGTAGGTCACCGCTGAAACGAAAACGTTTTTCAATCGCTCCGTCAGACCATGTCCTCAAAAATTGTATAAAATCTGCCCTGTGCCCATTGACCTTTGACCTGTCAAAGGTCAAAGGTCAAGAGGTGTAAAAGAAGGGGGAACATTCACTCATTAACTTAAGGTATAGGGAGGAAATGCAGAATTGCGCCACAAATCTAAACGGCTCGACCTAGGCTCGTGATAGTCGGTGTATAGCATCATGGTAGGAAAAGCCATCACTGTGCCGAAATTGGAGGTCGAATATCGTCACCGTATGTCGAGCGGTTAAGATTTGTGCCCAACTGTTGACAGACGGACGGACGGACGGACGGACGGACGATCATGCGATTCTACAAGCTGCATCTGACTATGTCAGATGAGCTAAAACTAACCTCCTCGACCTGATAGTGATATAACTCAACCTATGGCTATGATACTGATAGAGTTAATGATAAATATCAGTCTTCAAACATTAAGTCCAAGGAACTAGGCCTATATCGAGAACGGAGAGGCAGATAGATGGCCCAGATGGCTACCAACACTGCGGATCGCAATAGAAAACAGCTTCAATTTTACAATGACTAACTAAGTAACAACAAATGTCAACACACGACAACAGCGTATGTATTATAAGTTATAACTCCGGAAGATACATGGTACACTGGTAGTGCCTAGACTAGAGTACTGTGAACCAGTTAAAATACTTACTAGCCATTGTGGTCGTTCGTGGGCAGAAACGAAACCGCGCAGTACAGGTACCGTAGACTGAATGAGGCCAAACTCATTTAGGCCTCGTCGAGTCGTCGACCCGACGGCCGGATGATTACAAAATCTCCAGCGTGTCGCCAAGCATGGCTGCCGTGTGACGTCACAAGCGGGCATCCGCCGCGGAACCGGAACTGTTTGCATAGCGCTGCCATCTAGCGTTAGATGCGTTCTCCGACTCATCCGTCAACTTACCTGGCAGGTGGCAGGCAGGTACGCAATCACGATTTGGCAAGCGGCATTTTGCGTAACTGTAGAATTGTATCTCGTCCAAAATAGTTTTAATACAGTATTATGAGTATATACTGAAGGGTCGATACAATGCGTAAACGTTCCGATTAGATTATTAGAAAGATTTTTAACATCTATTAACTATAAATAATAACTAGGCCTAGCGACGCAGAAATGTAATCTGCTTCCCTATTTGGCAGAACTTTATCGTTGTTGTGAATCAACTTGTTGTGGGCAAGGGAGTGCCGAGTGGGGACAAAGGTCGTGCGACGTGCACACTCCAGTTTTGCACACACTCATTGCTCGTTGACAATCATGGCGGGCAGCTGGAAATGTCATGCATTAATTACCTGCACTGTGGTATTCAGCTGTATATGTACAGGTAAGCCTAATAAAATTAAAAGCTATTCGCTATACAGTAGTCAGTATACTTCAGTACTACTCGGTACCATGGTGATGGCAATTCCATTTCATTTGCCATAGCATCACAGTGTCACTGTCAGCGTGTCAGTGATTAGCAGAATAGGTTTAATTGGCTGTACTTATTTATTCTTCAATAATTAATTTAATGAATAGGCCTATTAGTATAACGTTGTATAATTTGCTGACTGAATTGTATAAATTCACATTGTATAACTTGAATTGAATAATTGAGTATATTGTATAATTTGAATAATTGTATAAATTGAATATAACTTCACATTGTCATTGTATAAATTATTTGCTGACTGAATTTCTCTGATCTAGCTGCGAGTTTGGACTGCTACGAATGCAAATGGGCGCAGGCAGAGGGCGGTGTGATCACTGGTGACGCTGGGTGCGAGGATGACTTTGCTCTCGACGACAACGTGTACTATATCAAGCGAGGATGTACATCCTGTATGAAGATAAAAACACTGATAGACCGTAAGTGTGGCTGAGAGGGTCTATGTCCCCCAGCGTACTGCCGGAACGTACCCTGGTACTATATAATATGCCGGACCGTACCTCGCCTACTCCACTAACGAGTCTAGGGAGTCGCCTACGCCTACTCCCTAACCCTAACCATATATCAAATGGTTACCAGGGTACGTTCCGGCAGTACCCTGGGGGACATAGACCCTATGAGCGTAAGTGTGGTAGTATTTTTAAGCAGGTTACATCTGCAAATATTAACAAGTATTAATAATGCAACCAAAACACTTCATTCACAAATAAACAAACAAAGCTACCTGGTTTCGGTTTCAAGTCTTGCAAGCCCCGGATGCGGTTTTTCGTCGTGCGTTCTAGAACTTCCATTTAAAGCCTATGCGAACCCAACTATGCATATTTTTCAATAAAAACTGCAATAAGATTTTACCATATTATCAGGAGCTTATAAATGGAATGATGGAATGATAAATGGCTGATATTATTACTTACCTTGAGGGATTTTATTAAAAAGTTGTGTTTTGTATATGTATTGCATTCATGGGGCTAGGTAGTTTAATTTAAAAAGTTAAATGTTGAACTTTTGCTGTGACCTTTTGAATTTGAGTAACAATATCTTTTGAAAAGGTGAAACTCACGGGGGTAAGCAAATTTACACTGACACTGGCCGGTGATGATGTTTGCATTTTACTTCAGTTGAGCAGGTCGAGATAACACGATCGTGTCACACGCTCACCTACCAGGGCAACTACTGCAACGAGGAGAGGCGAGACTTCGACACCAGCATCTGGACATGCTACTGCTCACTGGATAATAATTGCAACTCTGCACCATCACTGCAAGGTGGCGCCCTCGTGTGGATGGTCACAGCAGCCTTGAGTGGACTGCTTATGATGCTTCTGGCTTAGTAAATTAGTACCTGCTAGGCACTGGTGTGAGCCACATAGGCCATATTTGTATGAAACTTTGTCGGTCATGACAGAGCCTGTGTCGGGAGAGCTCTGTTGTGTAAGCGTTGTGTATATAATTGATTTTATACCGTATATTCGTAGAAGGTCAATGTACCTTACAAATCACGATTGAATGATGAACAGCCCAGTTATTGTTAAAAGTAAATATATATCTATGTATCAATTTCCCAAGCTCTGCAGATGATTGAAACTCCACTGAATTTTTTTAGACCAGAGACTTACTTGCATGTCAAGATTACCATACGAAAGTCTCACATTTATAATGTAAATGTTGAATTTCTCTTCCTGTACTTATGAGTAGACCTAGTATCAATATAATAAGATGTTTGTATAATTGCAAGCATAGAGTTAGGTGAGTACGGTCTTTGTTTCTGTAATTTTGTATCACGTTTTTTTACCTAAATGACAGTAATAAAATAAATTATTCCTAACATCGTTCTTTAGTACTTTGGATGTCCATGGATCTTTATTTTCTGTTCACCTTGTTACTCCCTGTATATGTATGCATGTGTGTGTGAAAAATATTAATGTGGGTTAAAATATTATTAAGCAGTCATTTAATTTGTATCCTAACGAAAGGGAGGCTTTCCACGGTGCGTGCGTACATAGATATATTTGCGGCACAGGCATATTGCCATGGCACAAAATTTACTAACTCGCACGCAAACTTTTCGATGTCAGAGCGCGTGAAACATCTCACACGAGTTGGCTGGTAACTCGAACTGCCCGATCTCTAGGCGAGTCATCTCGTCACACAAGTCAAGCTGATCGATATCCAAGCGAGTCATCTTGTCACACAAGTCGAGCTGACCGACCTCCAGGCGAGTCATCACGTCACACAAGTCAAGCTGACCGATCTCCAGGCGGGTCATCTTGTCACACATGTCAAGCTGACCGATCTCCAGGCAGGTCATCTCGTCACACATGTCAAGCTGACCGATCTCCAAGCGAGTCATCTCGTCACACAAGTCAAGCTGACCCACGTCCAGGCGAGTCATCTCGTCACACAAGTCAAGCTGACCGACCTCCAGGCCAGTCATCTCGTCACACAAGTCAAGCTGACCGACCTCCAGGCAGGTCATCTCGTCGCACAAGTCAAGCTGACCTACCTCCAGGCGAGTCATCTCGTCACACAAGTCGAGCTGACCGACCTCCAGGCAGGTCATCTCGTCACACAAGTCACCGATCTCCAAGCGAGTCATCGCGTCACACAAGTCAAGCTGACCGATCTCCAGGCGAGTCATCTCGTCACACAAGTCACACTGCAAGTCGAGTTGGCGAGTGAGTCGAGTTGACCGGTGCCCTTAACAGTAAACGCACGTCGCCGTCCGAGAGACAAAACTATATACGATCTATAGTTGCGTTGCGTGTCGCGGGCTCCGGTACGTGGAAGATCAAACTCGACGTTTTGTATCACACCTCTGTTGTTATTTCCTGTGTTTTTGGCTTCACGTTAGAGCATCGATGATGCGATCATGCATGCGATCGCTGATGAACTGTACTCCCTTACGTCGACTAAATTACGAGAATTAAACGCACATTAGGATTTCCTGCTCAATGCTGCAGAAGATTGTTTTATATATTATTTTGTGGGGTTTATCAAACAAAATATATATCAATTTTTCATTAGTGATCCCACCCAATAAAACTGGCATGCAACAAGTTAACAAAATGCACATCTTTTCGTTGCTGCCGTAAAAAATGCTAGGAACCATGTGATCACATTCACCCAGATCGATAGTGTATCAGTAAAAAGTCTTTACACTGGTGGTGTACTGGCGAATATCTAGCGTGCGTCGCTCTCAGTGCGCATGCCTCACCGCCTCGCATCTGCATTGTCCATCTCTTAAACCATCAACTGGCCATCCATCGTCGTTGACGCAGATGCGACTCAAATAATTCATCTCCCTCTTTCTCCCTCATTCTTCCTCTGCATTTGTCTTTCTCCTCTTGTTGTTACCTTCATCTCCTCTCTCCTCTTTCAACTCCCTCCTGATCCTCCTATTTTCCGACCACCTTCGCATTCCTCATGTCCTGGTGGATGGGCACGATGGGGGCGCCACAATCACATGACATTCTCTGCGAGGTGATGGGCGTCGCCGCGATCACATGCCCCCGGCGAGCGAAAGATAGGGGGCGCTGGCATCACACGCCCTCGGAGAGCGGAGACAGGGGGCGCCGCGATCACATGATGATCTCGGGCAGGGGCACGGACACCGTGACGGACTTGTGTGGCAGGACCTTAACCCCGTTGACAAACAGCTCGTCCTTGATCTCCACATCTTCTCCCAGCACCGTGACGCCTTCCATGCGCGCCTGCAAGCAAAGGGGATCGGTCATCGCTTACTGTGTACGCCATATTTGTTTTCGCGTACAGATATTTTCGCGAATTCAGACTTGACGGACAATTTCGCGAGCGGTTTAATTTCGCGGTCGGTGAATTCCCCGAATCGGTGAAGAACAGTGTTGTTATTTTCGCGTGTTGTTATTTCCGCGGTCGGGGACGCGTTCGCACGCACGCACGCACGCACGCACACGTACCCACTGTCCGACGGTGGATCGCCAGCCGATGATGCAGGAATGCAGCCACGCGTGCGAGCGGATGTGCGCGTCCTGCAGAATCACCGAGCGCTTGATGCAGACGCCGTCGTCAATGACGACGCCGGGACCTATCGTCACGTTCGGGCCGATGCGACAGTCAGCGCCGATCTTCGCCGTCGGGTCCTGCCGGGGACGACGAAAACGCGGGACGTTAACAAGCGAACGTTACTGTTTGACAATATTTTATTATTAATTATTTTATGATTTTTTATTAACATTACTTAATTCAAGATTTTATTATTATTTATTTTATGATTTTCATGTTATTATATAAATTATGATTTGACGGCATTGTACAGATGTTAAGTAAGAGGTTGTTAGCAAAAATGTCTCCCCAAATACTTGACATAATAAATGTCTCACAGATAAGATTTTATCAGGAAATAATTTAACTGAATTAATGATCCCTGAGAAAGAATTTACGGTAGTCGCGGAAAATTATCCCGTAGCGTTCATGTCGTTTCGATCCGACAACGTGCAAGACATGACACGAAATGCGTACAGGCATTGTAATGATCCTGCCAGTGTTGATACACCCAATTTAGTTATCGCTCACATCTCCTCAACGACCAACAAGAGAGCATTTAGACCTGCTGAACGTGCCCACTCACCACCAGGACATTTCCGACGATGCTGGGACCATGGCAAAGCTTGGCACCATTCTTCTGCTGTATCGAC
>NW_014577854.1:86135-90122 GCF_000485595.1 Priapulus caudatus
GCAGGTTACATCTGCAAATATTAACAAGTATTAATAATGCAACCAAAACACTTCATTCACAAATAAACAAACAAAGCTACCTGGTTTCGGTTTCAAGTCTTGCAAGCCCCGGATGCGGTTTTTCGTCGTGCGTTCTAGAACTTCCATTTAAAGCCTATGCGAACCCAACTATGCATATTTTTCAATAAAAACTGCAATAAGATTTTACCATATTATCAGGAGCTTATAAATGGAATGATGGAATGATAAATGGCTGATATTATTACTTACCTTGAGGGATTTTATTAAAAAGTTGTGTTTTGTGTATGTATTGCATTCATGGGGCTAGGTAGTTTAATTTAAAAAGTTAAATGTTGAACTTTTGCTGTGACCTTTTGAATTTGAGTAACAATATCTTTTGAAAAGGTGAAACTCGCGGGGGTAAGCAAATTTACACTGACACTGGCCGGTGATGATGTTTGCATTTTACTTCAGTTGAGCAGGTTGAGATAACACGATCGTGTCACACGCTCACCTACCAGGGCAACTACTGCAACGAGGAGAGGCGAGACTTCGACACCAGCATCTGGACATGCTACTGCTCACTGGATAATAATTGCAACTCTGCACCATCACTGCAAGGTGGCGCCCTCGTGTGGATGGTCACAGCAGCCTTGAGTGGACTGCTTATGATGCTTCTGGCTTAGTAAATTAGTACCTGCTAGGCACTGGTGTGAGCCACATAGGCCATATTTGTATGAAACTTTGTCGGTCATGACAGAGCCTGTGTCGGGAGAGCTCTGTTGTGTAAGCGTTGTGTATATAATTGATTTTATACCGTATATTCGCAGAAGGTCAATGTACCTTACAAATCACGATTGAATGATGAACAGCCCAGTTATTGTGAAAAGTAAATATATATCTATGTATCAATTTCCCAAGCTCTGCAGATGATTGAAACTCCACTGAATTTTTTTAGACCAGAGACTTACTTGCATGTCAAGATTACCATACGAAAGTCTCACATTTATAATGTAAATGTTGAATTTCTCTTCCTGTACTTATGAGTAGACCTAGTATCAATATAATAAGATGTTTGTATAATTGCAAGCATAGAGTTAGGTGAGTACGGTCTTTGTTTCTGTAATTTTGTATCACGTTTTTTACCTAAATGACAGTAATAAAATAAATTATTCCTAACATCGTTCTTTAGTACTTTGGATGTCCATGGATCTTTATTTTCTGTTCACCTTGTTACTCCCTGTATATGTATGCATGTGTGTGTGGAAAATATTAATGTGGGTTAAAATATTATTAAGCAGTCATTTAATTTGTATCCTAACGAAAGGGAGGCTTTCCACGGTGCGTGCGTACATAGATATATTTGCGGCACAGGCATATTGCCATGGCACAAAATTTACTAACTCGCACGCAAACTTTTCGATGTCAGAGCGCGTGAAACATCTCACACGAGTTGGCCGGTAACTCGAACTGCCCGACCTCTAGGCGAGTCATCTCGTCACACAAGTCAAGCTGACCGATCTCCAAGCGAGTCATCGCGTCACACAAGTCAAGCTGACCGACCTCCAGGCGAGTGATCTCGTCACACAAGTCACACTGCAAGTCGAGTTGGCGAGTGAGTCGAGTTGACCAGTGCCCTTAACAGTAAATGCACGTCGCCTTCCGAGAGACAAAACTATATACGATCTATAGTTGCGTTGCGTGTCGCACGCCCCGGTACGTGGAAGATCAAACTCGACGTTTTGTATCACACCGCTGTTGTTATTTCCCGTGTTTTTGGCTTCACGTTAGAGCATCGATGATGCGATCATGCATGCGATCGATGATGAACTGTACTCCCTTACGTCGACTAAATTACGAGAATTAAACGCACATTAGGATTTCCTGCTCAATGCTGCAGAAGATTGTTTTATATATTATTTCGTAAGGTTTATCAAACAAAATATATATCGATTTTTCATTAGTGATCCCACCCAATAAAACTGGCATGCAACAAGTTAACAAAATGCACATCTTTTCGTTGCTGCCGTAAAAAAGGAATCATGTGATCACATTCACCCCGATCGATAGAGTATCAGTAAAAAGTCTTTACACTGGTGGTGTACTGGCGAATATCTAGCGTGCGTCGCTGTCAGTGCGCATGCCTCGCCGCCTCGCATCTGCATTGTCTCTTCAACCATCAACTGGCCATCCATCGTCGTTAACGCAGATGCGACTCAAATAATTCATCTCCCTCTTTTTGCCTGATTCTTCCTCTGCATTTGTCTTTCTCCTCTTGTTGTTACCTTCATCTCCTCTCTCCTCTTTCAACTCCCTCCTGATCCTCCTATTTTCCGACCACCTTCGCATTCCTCATGTCCTGCTGGATGGACATGATGGGGGCGCCACAATCACATGACATTCTCTGCGAGGTGATGGGCGTCGCCGCGATCACATGCCCCCGGGGAGCGAAAGATAGGGGGCGCTGGCATCACACGCCCTCAGAGAGCGGAGACAGGGGGCGCCGCGATCACATGATGATCTCGGGCAGGGGCACGGACACCGTGACGGACTTGTGTGGCAGGACCTTGACCCCGTTGACAAACAGCTCGTCCTTGATCTCAACATCTTCTCCCAGCACCGTGACGCCTTCCATGCGCGCCTGCAATCAAAGGGGATAGGTCATCGCTTACCGTGTACGCCATATTTGTTTTCGCGTACAGATATTTTCGTGAATTCAGACTTGACGGACAATTTCACGAGCGGTTTAATTTCGCGGTCGGTGAATTCCCGAATCGGTGAAGAACAGTGTTGTTATTTTTGCGTGTTGTTATTTCCGCGGTCGGGGACGCGTTCGCACGCACGCACGCACGCACGCACACGTACCCACTGTCCGACGGTGGATCGCCAGCCGATGATGCAGGAATGCAGCCACGCGTGCGAGCGGATGTGCGCGTCCTGCAGAATCACCGAGCGCTTGATGCAGACGCCGTCGTCAATGACGACGCCGGGACCTATCGTCACGTTCGGGCCGATGCGACAGTCAGCGCCGATCTTCGCCGTCGGGTCCTGCCGTGGACGACGAAAACGCGGGAGGTTAACAAGCGAACGTTACTGTTTTACAATATTGTATTATTAATTATTTTATTATTTTTTATTAACATTACTTAATTAAAGATTTTATTATTATTTATTTTATGATTTTTATAGTTGTTTTTCATGTTATTATATAAAATTATGATTTGATGGCATTGTACATATGTTAAGTAAGAGGTTGTTAGCAAAAATGTCTCCACAAATACTTGACATAATAAATGTCTCACAGATAAGAATTTATCAGGAAATAATTTAACTGAATTAATCATCCCTGAGCAAGAATTTACTGTAGTCGCGGAAAATTATCCCGTAGCGTCCATGTCGTTTCGATCTGACAACGTGCAAGACATGACACGAAATGCATACAGGCATTGTAATGATCCTGCCAGTGTTGATACACCCAATTTAGTTATCGCTCACATCTCCTCAACGACCAACAAGAGAGCATTTAGACCTGCTGAACGTGCCCACTCACCACCAGGACATTTCCGACGATGCTGGGACCATGGCAAAGCTTGGCACCATTCTTCTGCTGTATCGCCTTGAGAAACATGCCCATGCCGGTTAGAAAGTCCTTTGGTTGACCAATGTCCATCCAGAAACCTGGGAACATAATTATACAGTAATATTGTAATCTTAAATTTGAGATTATATATATATATATATTTGTGTGTGTGTATATATATCTATCTAACTATATACATATAAAGATATATAGATAGAGAGGGAGAGGGGGGAGAGAGAGAGAAAGAGCGAGCGAGAGAGAGAGAGAGAGAGAGAAGAAAGCATAATTTATTGCTTATTGCTTAATTGTTAAAGCAATTGACTAGGTTAAAGTTTGGTCAAGTAACAGAGATAGTGACTTTACCTTTTAAGTCAAATGCATACAAGTCTTCCTCTTTGGCCATGTGG
>NW_014577854.1:92637-100296 GCF_000485595.1 Priapulus caudatus
TACTTGCGAACAGCATCTAGATATGCAAGTGCTGATCTATCTCCCAACAAAAACACCACCTTCAAAGGTCAGTTATTCAGAGGAGTAGTACTTTGTCATCATGGCAATCGAGCTAATGATAAAACCCCACAATAAAGCCTTCGATTCACAGAACACATATATACCTTGACTAGAGCCTCGACTTGATGAAGCATCATAGGCTTGTTGCAGAACTCAACCAGAGGCTTCGGCTTGCTCAGGGTCAAAGGTCGTAACCGCGTGCCGTAGCCGCCGACCAAGATGAGGGCTTTCATGGCGATTTCTACATTGAAAACAATTCATTAGGTCATTTAGAGAATGAAATTAATTATCGAGTGAAAGGGAAATGGCTCCACGCACACTCGTGGCGTATATCGTACAGCAGGGGTCGTGATAAAATAATGCAGAGGTTGAGCAGTTGTGGAAGATGAATGAGAAAGAAAGGTGGAGGAAGGAGAGCAATATGGAGGAGAGAAAAAAACGTGTTAGAATCATGTCTGCTGGAAGGTGGGGACACTGAAGGCACTACGCAGCCCAAGGTGGGTTGTAAACTCCATCTAAGCCTAAATACTGAATAGCAAACAAGTTGAAGTACCGTGAGGGAAAATTGACTAGGAGGAGTAGGACTAGGAGTAGGAGTCTAGCCTCTAGGCTCTAGCCTAGGTGAACTAGACCGAATCGGCGAACGACAGCAAAATTCAAAATATAACAAATGAAACAAGTAAAATAATGACAATGAATGAAGACAGGTGGCCATTAATCATTTTAACACATGCTTACCGTCAAGTGTGTAGCATATAACGAAATTTAACTGAGTCGGAACAGTCTGTGTGATAATCTCACGGAGTTGTTTGTTTGTACACGTGTGGGTCACGCCTGCCGCCATCTGGCGCTGAATATTATAACTAATTAGTCAAGCCGGCTTCTCGGTTTTTTCTCCGCTTCCTTCTTCAAGTTCTTCTTAATCATCATCAGAGGCGTAGATAGCGGCCAGGGGAATGGGAATATATCCCCCACTTATTGAGGTGGGGAATGGCGTGTACAATGATTCCTCTTACTTTTAGGTGGAAAATGGGAAAAATAATATAAAAATGGGAGATAAGCGCCTACCTATTGAACATTTATCTACAAATCCGTCATCGCTATTCATACTCTCCTAATGACATTATTACACAAATGGAAAGTGACATACATCTACTCTAAAATGTCTGTAACTCGTTTCAAGAATGACATTATTTTGCTGAAACTTCGACGGTTAATTTTGGACGCATTCCTCATATACGATTTTTTTTCAAAATTACCAAATGACGTCTTTTCACTGCTCACAAAAGTTAAAGCCATAAGAAGAACTCTTTGCCGCAACCAGGGGCGTAAATCCGTACCGAGGAGTGGGGGGGGGATGATCGGCGATAGCCATCATATACTATCACATATACTAGCACGAGCACAAGCCCACAATAATTTACGCACACGCGCGCGATCGCGCCCACGAATCATACACACACAGCACCACACACACACACACAGCACATTACACACAACACACACACACACACACACACACACACACACACACACACACACACACACACAAACACACGTACATACATTTATATATGTATACATACGTGCAAGCACATGCCAAATTTGACAACCGTACGTTTGGCACGTGCCGTATGCATGCCAGTGCTAGGGGGGGGGGTCTGGGGCATGCCCCCCAGACAATTTTGAAATATTTAAGCCATTTTCCTACAATCTGAGGCATACTGTGGGCCATATTCTCATGTCTGATGACACTATCTCAACCCTAGACTCAACCCTACAAGTTAGGATTCAAAATACTTTTCATTACTTTTCAGAGAGCGTACACAGTTAGGTTACTATAGTAATAATACATATGTATTAAAACACAGGTAAGAATTGCAATTTCTCACAATTTCACGTCGTTTTGTATGTTCGCAACCATACTTTTTGGCTATTTGTGAGCATGGAAACATTTTCTTGAAGAGTTCATTTGCATGGTCTGCCGCCCTCAAAGGCACATTGTGTTCAATTAAATAATCCGTAAATCTCACTTCTGCGTCAAGACAGACAATTCTCTATCTGCTGCAAAGAATTAAGCTTGATATATTGGGTATATTGGAAGGATCGATTCCACTGCACCCGCATAGCACTTGTACTTTTGAGAGACTATATGCTTCTGGCAGTCACTCCTTCCTCCGTGCCCCACTTGAAAGTCTTTCATACCATGCAATAGCCATGATTAACACTGAATTGTACTGTAGGTACAGTTAATGAGGGGGTCCATGCCTCCCCCTTTGGCATCCGGAATACTCTCTAATTTTCAGTGGCATCTGGAATACTCCATAATTTTGGGCTGGCATCTGGAATACTATTTAACCTGCAGCCAGCACCCGAATAATACATAAGCAAACAGTAACCAATAGTCCAATACACAACATTTATTACCTTTATTCATGCACACTATTTATTAGGTGAGCAATAAATACACCTTCATGTCATGCTTGTCACTAGAGGCAAATAATTGAAGAAAATGTACAGACTTTATGCCCAGAAGTCGGCAAATCTGCTGTTGAATTTGATTTGCCTTCCTGTCCTGCTTCTGGGTTGTGTGATGCTACTACTGGTAGTACATATATTTGCGGCCTCTTCATCACTGGTAGTACATATCCTTGCGGATATTCCGCATCTCCAGCCAGTCTCCGGAATGCGATTTTGGAGCTGAACTCTGCAACTCCCAAAGAGGTGACCCACTTTTTGACGCCATACTCACAGGGGCGCAAATCCAGGGAGGGGGGGGACAGGGGGACACTTCCCCCACGAATTTAGAGGGGACATCATATATCACAATGTCGCCCCCCACGATTTTTGATCCCATGATTTTGTGTGTAAGTAAATGGGTGTGTGTGTGCGCGCGGGTGTGTGCACAGAAAGCGCGCGCGTGTGTGTGTGTTGTGAAGGAGAACCACGGCGTCCGGCGCGGCGGCAGTGGGGGGCAGGGGGGACACCGCCCTCCAATTTCAAAAAGTGGGGGTCAAAACCAAAGAGCCCCGCCCGAAAAAGAAGAGTGGGATAAGAAAAAATAAAAGGTGACGAGCTAAGACTTGTTAACTCTAAACGTTCAAAAACAAATTTTATACCATCATTTTAAGTTTCGCGCGCTTCGCGTGAATGACGCCACGTCGCACACACAGCGCTCACGCGCGGACTAACGCCGCACACACGCGTTCATGCACACACGCGCGGACATACGCGTCTCACGCACACACGTCGCGACACACGCGCTCGACGCACACACGCCCGGCACACAAGCGCGCTGCAACGCACGACACGTCGCACACACGCGCGCACCGACACACGACGCCTCACCATACGCGCTCTACGCAGCCATCACGTCCGCACACACGCGCTCATGCACACACGCACGCACTATACGCGCTCACACACTCACGTCGGCACCACGACGCGCCGCTACGCTACACAATGTCGCACCACGCCGCACATAAGGCTGATCACGCACTAGGCACGCGTTCGGAGCGACGCACACACGTCGCACACAAAGCGCCCACGCACGACAATCGTTGCACACACGCCTTCACGCACACAGCGCAGGGGCCCGCAGCGTAGCGGGGTGGCCATGGACCGGGCACCGACGGAGCGCGCTCACTGCGCGCAGCACGACACCCACTACACACCAACACACACACACACACACACAACACACACAACATACACAACAACACACACACACACAGACACAAACATGCATTTGGTTTGTGATAGTGATTACGCAAAGGCTGTCCACATGCAGTCATAAAATCAAAGAAAACAAAAAAGCAGAAAACCAATCATGTGGTTGAGGCTGATCACAAAAATATAATTGGTCCGTATTATTGTTGGTCCATGTCATATCATATATGCGTGTACATATATCATCAATTTGCCATATAATCTATATATATATATATATCAATCAGAACCGTTGCTCAGTTTACTCAGTGTCCTCTTTGCGTGAATATAACTTGTCGTTTCCCCGCTTAATCCTTGAATCCGTGTTCTAATGTCGAGTTGATATCTCCTAAACTTTTCATAAACATACTTTCTCTTGATGGATTTCTGCATAATAAGAATTATTTTAAATTAAATAAAGAAAAAAAAAAAAAAAAAAACGTGTTAAAAAAGAAACGGCCGGTGGTGGTTCTTGGCTAACCTTGTATCAGACACACATTTTCTCAAGTTGTGCTGATCAATTATGTATCGCTCTCAAAATGCACTGAATACAAATGAAAACTGGACAAAGAAAAAAGGGAAAGAAGCCAATCGTTTGACGCACCTATCACACCACAATAAAAAGGTTCTCACCAGGCGCGCCGGAAGCAGTTTTCGATTGGGGGGGGCAAAGACCTAAGGGGGCTCACGATTTTTTTATCAATGTGTGCGGCGTGTGTGCGTGGGTGCGTGAGCGCGTGTGTGTGACGTGTGTGCGTGAGCGCGTGTGCGCGTGTGTGCGACGTGGGTGCGTGAGCGCGTGTGTGTGACGTGTGTGCGTGAGCGCGTGTGCGCGTGTGTGCGACGTGGGTGCGTGAGCGCGTGTGTATCAATTATTTCGCGTACGGAATACGTTATACTGTCATCACCGCGTACGGCGTACCGCACCTCGGCGTACGGAATACTCTCTAAATAGGCCGGAATCTGGCGTACGAAAAGGGCTTTGACCCCCTCGTAAATGATCGAGTTATACATACATTAAAAAAACTCATTTCTCATGCATTACGCTGAAATTGAAACAATCACATTTCTTTCTTTTTTCTTCTTCCTCCTTCTTTCTTTTTTTCTTCTCTTTTTTTTGACTTTCAGGGGGGTATATTTGCACAGGCCATCCCCCTCTCCTTCAAGAGCGGCGGATGCATTCCCCCATCCCCCCCCCTCCCCGGTATTTACGCCGCCCCTGGCCGCAACCTTACCTTTGGGAGATTACGACATGACTACAAATCCATCACAAGCTCCCAATAGATGTCGCAACGTATAAACAGGATGCAACCATCCTTGGCGAATCAGGGCACGCCAACAGCGTACGTCCCACAGGAAGTTGACCAAAGAGCGAGAGACACGTTGATTCATAATTTCATTGAGGCAGACGTGTCGGCGAATGAGTAGTTGACATGGTTGACATGAGTTCATTATAAAGACTATCGTTATACACAATTTCGTGAGTATCAGATATTTACCCGTCGTTGGTTACTGTGTCACTTTGTTTTGATTGTGTGTTGTTGATTGTGTATCTGTATCGCGAGAGAGGAAGAAGTCGTAGCTTACAAGTTACAACTGAACTTAGCTCCAAGAAACGGTATTGCTAGGGTTAGAATAATCCTATATGTATAGACAATCCGTCGCACAGCCTGGTCGGGTTAAACTGAACTGAACCCCATTGGCATTGCGCCTCTATATTGACTATTCTTCTATCAATCTATAATCTCGTATAGTATACATCGATAGATCTGTGAGTAATGTTTATGAGTGAATCGCGTATGGGCACATCTAGTCCGAGATTCCTCCAACCCTAACCCACACCAAAACCACCAAAATCGTCGGTGTGGGTATTGGTCAGAGGAATCTCGGACTAGGGCACATCATGTAGTTTACCCACTTGATAGTCACAGTGTCACACAAGATCTAATGTAAATGTCTGTGGCCTACAGTTTAGCTCATCGCATACTCGTCTCAGATACTACTAGATTATATTATATTATTATTAATTAATATAGGTATAATTAATATTATGCTAAGGTATAGTGTCAGTAGCCGCTATACTTGCCTATGGCTATAGTACTAGAGCTATAGACTGAGTAGTGTAAACCAACGGCAACACTTGACTTGACATACGCAACACAGAACTGAATAGGTTAGGAGACCTACTCTGCTGCTGGTTTACGCTTATTGTATCTAAGTCAGCCTACATGATGGTGAGTCTTGAGAGATGCCAACAGCAGCAACTCAGCCAACTGCATTAGATTTTAGACTTTTACGTTTAGATTTCAGGAAAAACCAACGTTCTGATTAAAGCGTAGAAGCCAAACAGAATCATGAATCCTTCAGAGTGGCTTCTTCCGACCTTCATCGTCATTGCCGTGCTAGCCCTGCTGTCAAATGAAGTGGCAGCCAAGCAACATTGTGAAGGTGAGTGAGAGAATGTCACTAAAATGTGTTGTTCTGTATCTATCTTTTTTATATGTAATTTTCGTGATGAAATGGTGCTCAGGGAACATCTATCTATTCATATAGCTATTTATCCATGCATGCATCCATCCATCAATCTATTCATCAATCAATCCATTCGCCGATTCATCCATCTATCCATCCATTCATACAGTTTATATACATCCTATCTCACACTTCTGCCCAAGCAGGGTTTGGGACCTTGGTTTTAAAACCATACATACACACACACACACACCCTACACAGCCTACACTATTAGAACACAAACAACTTGCTTACTATAATAAAGAACAAGTCTTGATCATGATCGGTTAAGGGAAACCGATAATCGATTGAAATTCCAGTCGATTCCCATCACAATCATAATATATATATATATATATATATATACATACATACATACATATAATACAGCCCTTAATTGGGGCCAAACCATTCTTTGATCTCACACTTCCTGTTGCTATACGAGTCGATATATTAAACCACTTTGTATACGTCCACATCACTGACGACTTGTATTCATGTTCCCTGGCAGTCGTGAACGTTTATTCGAAAATTTGTCACTGACCTAACGGAGGACACAGGAGGCACTGGTGCCCAGATCGAGAAGCGCGTTGAGACACGTGTGAAGAACTTCGGCGGAAAAGACACAGATTTGTAAGTCGGCTAGATAAATTTAATCCCTACGCCACTAATCGATGCAGCGCAGCGGTGACATAGGCAACTGAAAGGGATTTAACTTACGTAACTAACCGATGTCCAGCATTCTCCCAACGCCGTTAGGATACAACATGAAAAATCCCACAAGAGCAAATCAGTTAACAACCTCAAATTTAACTCCGCAATTCGTACGCAGGGAATCAGAGCCAAAGAAATTATTTAATACCCCGGGTCATTACCCATGCCGAAATTTAAGCATGAGCTAAGCATAGCTTCCAAGCTTCAGGCCGACGGCACAGACTGAAGGGCCTCTCAAATCCTATTTTTTTAATTTGTTACAGTTTTATTAAAATTGGGTTTAAACGCTATAACCTAATTTCTAAAATATTAACAATTGGCCATGAAGAGACCTCTAAAGGGCGCGCGTAGCTAGGGCTCATCGTGTCTAATGCGCGCCTGGGGCGTACATCGACCACTGGCTTGATTATGGCCAAAATTCACTAGTTAACGTAATTTTCTTGCGTATCGATTTGTCCAACGGGATGCCTCTTACAGCTTCCCGGTAAGACTTCTAGGCGCTCACAGTGCTCTAAATCCGCCGTCGTCGCGCCCCGGCCTAGACATTTGTATACGTAGCAAGCAGCGATTTCCTGAGCACTAGGATGGTCCGACCTCTTTTAATCTGGATAAAGATTGCATTTGACAATTTCTGCGCCCCCATATTAGTTGACCGTCAGGTATGG
>NW_014577854.1:102383-104458 GCF_000485595.1 Priapulus caudatus
AATAGGTCAGAAACCCATTTCCTATTTGCAACGTCAAATGGGAAAACAAACTAACGGTATGTACCGTGATTTGAACTGTTGTGTTACTGTAAATAAACCATTGTAAAAATTTCAAATTTCAGTCTTTTATTTTTTCTGAAATGCTGGGGTATCCGGCGAATGATGTGGGCCTATAATTTGCCTGGCGGGCCTTTTAAAATCCCTTACCTACAGGCCAGGCGGGCCTGTAAGTTTTCAAACCAATTTCTACCCCTGCAACATCTCCTGTTCCCCGCAGTGCTACTACATCGGAGGCCTGAAGGAGTCGGCGACGAGTCGACTGGGAGACATCAGCAAGCCCGTCTCCTACCACCTTCCGCCGGAGAAGATCTGCGAGAAACTGTCGAAGCAGGATGGCCAGATATGCGACCTCGTCTACGGTGAGTGGCGCCCTCTAGGGAGGCGGCGTGTCGTGTCGTTGTTGTTTTCGTTGGGTTGTCATGCGATAATGCTTTCCGTGACGGATGCTAAAGTGATTTGGTCGTTCCGGAGGTCATTGTCTGTGAGTTACTGTCCGCTTGACCTAGGGACTGCGTCTGTTTTGCTGCCGCTTCCCTCATTTTGCTGCTATCTCTCTAAATTTACTGCGGTCTCCCTCATTTTGCTGTGGTCTCGCTCATTTTGCTGCTATCTCTCTAAATTTACTGCGGAATTATGAAATTCCAGTCGATTCCCATCACTAATATATATATATATATATATATATACATACATACATACATATACTACAGCCTTAATTGGGGCCAAACCATTCTTGATCTCACACTTCTGTTGTATACGAGTCGATATATACCACTTGTATACTTGAGTCCACATCACTGACGACTTGTATTTCATGTTCCCTTGCAGTCTGTGAAACGTTTATTCGTAAATTTGTCGCTGGACTAACGGAGGACGACAGGAGCACTGTGCCCAAGATCGAGAAGGCGTTGAGACACACGTGTGAAAACTCGGGCGGAAAAGACCACAGATTTGTAAGTCGCTAGATAAAATTAATCCTCGCCACTAATCGATGCGCCACAGTGACATAGGCACTGGAAGGGATTTAACTTAACTAACTAACCGATGTCAGCATTCTACCGAAACCCGTTAGGAATACAACATGAAAAATTTCCCCCACGAGCAAATCGTTAACACCTCAAATTTAACTCCGCAATTCGTACGTCAGCGGAATAGAGCCGAAAATTATTTATACCCCGGGTCATTACCCATGGCCGAATTTAAGCATGAGCTAAGCAAGATACAGCTTAGGGCCGCACAGACTGAAGGGGCCTCTCAAAATCCTATTTGTTTTATTTGTTACAGTTTTATTAAAATTGGTTTAACCTGAATAACCTAATTTCTTCATTAACAATTGCCAGAGAGGACCTCTAAGGGCGCGCGTAGCTTAGGGCCTCATCGTGTCTAAGGCCCGTCCTGGGCGTACATCGACCACCTGGCACTTAATTATAACTAATTAATTCACTAGTTAACGTAATTTCTTCGTTATCGATTTGCCACGTGGGTGCCTCTACAGCTTCCCGTAGCTTCTAGGGCCTCACAGTGTCTAAATCCGGCCGTCGTCACCCCCCGGCCTGACATTTGTAATACAGGTACAACACCGATTTTCCGGACACTGATGGTCCGGAACCTCTTTTAATCTGGATAAAATTCATTTGAAATTTCTGCGCCCCCATATTAGTTGACCGTGTAACCGCATCGCCAAGTAGCCGCGTCGCCACGTAGCCGTTTAGCCAGTATTATGTTACCTCTTTTGGTCCGGAAAAACGGATAATCCGGAAAGGCCTTGGAACCAAGGGTTCCGGAAAATCGGTGTTGTACCTTTACTAGCAATCCCTGCGGGCCCGTAGAAAATCCACCCCCAGCATGCGAAACCATCCCTGGAACGCCAGCGAGGATGAAAAGTTACCACAGTATTGCTCACTAGTAGTCACTGAATATATGTTCTGAACTAATCACGGTACATACCGTTAGTTTGTTTTCCCATTTGAAGTTGCAAATAGGAAATGGGTTTCTGACATATTTCCTATTTTTAA
>NW_014577854.1:107286-124863 GCF_000485595.1 Priapulus caudatus
AATTTACTGCGGACTCTCTCATTTTGCTGTGGTCTCGCTCATTTTGCTGCTATCTCTCTAAATTTACTGCGGACTCTCTCATTTTGCTGTGGTCTCGCTCATTTTGCTGCTATCTCTCTAAATTTACTGCGGTCTCACTCATTTTGCTACTATCTTTCTTATTATTCTCGGGGCTCTCTCTTTTTGCCACGGACCCCAGATTCTTCTCCTTATTTTGCTGCTTCTTCCTTCCGTTTTGCCACTAGCTGAATTTTTTACGCCGCCACCTCTCGTCTCTTTATTTTTCTGGGTACTCCCTCGTTTTACTGCAGTCAACATCTCGCCACCCCAACCCACATACTTCCTAATTTTGCCGCCGGCTAATTCTGTCCGCCACTCCCTCGCGTCCCTTATATTTCTGGAAAGTCCCTCATTTTGCTGCAATCAGCCTTTTATTCTCCCACGGACGCAATTTTTAGATATAAAGAAGAAGAAACTAACTATTTAGAACTTACTTTCTAGAAACTTATTATCTTAAAAAATGGACCTATTTAAACTAATTTTACTGCCCAGCTAATCCATTTCTCTCCTCATCTCACAGACAAGAAGATCGACTTTGACACTATAGACTTTAAGAAGACGCGAGTCAAGGAGCTGAAGCGGATCCTCAGCGACTGGGGCGAAGATTGCCGTGGATGTGTCGAGAAAGACGAGTACATCAACCGCGTGAAGGAGCTCATACCGAAGCACGCGCCCAAATCAGAGCTGTAAGGGAACGAGAGGCGGGGCCGGGCAGAGCGGGGCAGATCGGGGCTGTACGGACCAGGCTGTGACATCAAGACGAGGTCATAGGTCGGTCGTACAAACGGACAGACGGACGAACATACGACGATCGCTGGGTAAAGGGTCAGAGGTAGTGGTTGATGTGGCAGGTGTGAGATTAGGGTTGTGTGTGGATTCGGTGAGGGTAGAAACCAGGGGAAAAAATTTGTTTTTTTTCACGGGAGCTCTTTTTCGAGTCTGTGGAAGAAAATAGCTCTCATCAAAAATTTTACGGGAGCGATTTCGGAGGTTTGAAGAGCGAATCGCTCATCGCTCCCGTGTATTTTTTACCCTGGTAGAAACGGTGTGAGCAAGGGTCGGAGGCAGGCAGCGCACGTGTAGTAGATGTCACACTAGAACTCTGTGGACTCTCTGCATCGGGCGGCGACGTGGTGCGGTGGTCCGTGTGGGAGAATGTCGCCGTACGGGTGCAGGGGCGCCGAGCGTGAGTAGTGATGGAAATAGTTCCCCCGCGTTTTGCCGGACGCATTGCCCCGGTGCTTCCGGGATGAGGGAAGTGACGAACCGTCGCCTGTGGCAGCGACGGCGAAGCATCTGTTTGCGCGCGAGCGTTTTCTTAATTGTTCTATCCGTCTGAACGAGATAGTCGCATTCTCCTTGGACGCTGTTGCTAGATCGCTCCAGCTGGTCCAGTTTATACGTGTTTTTTCGTGAAAACGCGCCAGGTTGTCGACTGTGACTCACTTTGTTACTATTAAAGCACTGTAAGCAGCATTATTAGAACGCTCCCATTGCAACTACAAGAGTCACTAGAGTTAGCTGTTGATTGCTCCAGGTGGATAGGGCCATTAGTGTGCAATCGTCGGTTTCTAGACAATCGGTAATAACTTCGTTAAAACATGTTTCTGCGCGGTGCGTCAGTCAATACGGCGTTTCACGTTTGCAATCGTCTATCGCAATGAGGTTGTTTTGCGGTAATTGACAAGTCGCAAACAATGTAAACAATTAATTAAATAATTAATTAATTATTAATGTGATTGCAACTAATGTCACATATCTAGTAAAAACGATGGGTTCGTGAGTCGCGTGACTTTGTCTGCAAGGCCACAGGCAGATCAACAGCAAGTGCTGTCCCTAAACGACTGTGTACATTTTAAATGGATGACTTGGAGACGATAAGAGATCAGTCTCTCGATGTAGCGTGACGATTGCAGCGAGTGGGAGTACAGTGGAATGTGTTTTGGATCTGAGCTTTCTTTGTTTATTGCTTCGGTTGCACTGTGTTTCCGAGATTATACCGAGCACACCTGCGTGGGATTCACCGATTCAGTTTCCCTAGCAGATATTTATTAATGTAATCGAGAGTAAAATCACACATGTTAAATGTACTACTGGTGCGATGCAGAATGTATGTTATTTCACGTCCAAACACGCGATTATCTTCCAGATTAGTAATCGCTGGCCTATCTAAAGCTACGATACCATCTACGCACAGGTAGTATCGTTTCAAAACAGGTAAAGTAATAATTACGTTTGTTCAAGGTACCATTTACCTACAGATAGTGGACCGTTTATCTATAGGTAGTATTCCTATGGATAGAATACAGTTTGGCACATTTGGCCAACCATGCTCAGCTGAGTGTTGTGGACATGTAGCACAATGTCTGTGACAGGATGTTTGTTACTTGGTAAACGTTACCATTTTGTGATACAATAAACTGCATTTATACCAACAAGATGCTTCAAGTTATTTCTCTGCACACATCTTTGCATCATGTGATAGTTTGGATGTGAAAGTAGAATGACGAGATGATCGTAAATAAAACTTCAAGCCGAATTTTAATCGTTATAGTTATTTTATTGTGCAGCTACTATATATATGCTTTTCGCCTCCAAATTTGCTTGTCTGCCATGGTTAGCATATTACAAGTAACTACGTGTAGAACAACAAGGAATGACGTGACACGTATGGAATCGTAGAACCACAGGCTTTTATCGACTCCAAATTTGCTTACTCGCCACGATTACCGCAAAATCTGTGCATAAACAATGTAGAACGACGTAACAGACCAACTTCACTTGGAGCCATGCCTTACGTTATAACATACACACAGTCATATCACACCTGCGCCTGCATCTCAACGCATACTATTCCATGGTCCCTACGCTACCAAACGGTGCGTACACCTTGCAAGTGTACTAAACCGGCACCCCTGGCACTAAACATAACAGAAAGTGCGCTCACAACCGCACTAAACCCAGATCCACAACGGGTGTATACACGCCAAGGAGCTCTATCGACAGTGAACATGAGTAATTAGTGCCCCTAATTGCGGCCTGTAATTAATTAAGACTCCTAATCATCTACCTGTAATTCATTCGACTACCTCGATTCTTCTTCATGCCGAAAAAACTGAAAAAGTCGCCAATAAGCGATGATCTCTTAAAACGATAAACAAAACGAGTATTCGGTAAGTCGTAAACGGTAAACGCGCGTTAGGGAATGTATAAGGAACAGTGACGCCGCCGTCGTCACAACGTACGAGGCATCCGGCGATACTCGATTAGTAAACCCCATCACCGTGCAAAATAAGCACTGTAAATACTATAGCTATCTCTCTTTCTCTCTCTCTCTCTCTCTCTCTCTCTTTCTCATCCTCTCTAAAGTGTAAACATATAGTTTAAGACAGACGCCCGCCCACTCTCTGAGAATGTGAGCGCGGGTGAAAACCACAACCCGATCGTGCGCATAAATCATAAACGTGTGCAAAAAATAGACTAACTCCTGAAAAGCTGAGATTCTTCTCCCCTCGCAACTAGTGCTTCATTCCTCACACACCGCTTCACAGGTATGTGTACCAGGTGCACAGGTGTTACCAGGTGTAAAAATGTGCGCCAGGTGGGTATCAGGTGTACATGTTACCAGGTGTGTGTGTTACCAGGTGTGTACCAGGTATATGTGCCAGGTACAAACAAGGTTGGTACCATCCACAAACAAGGTAGGTACCATCCACAAACAAGGTAGGTACCATCCACAAACCAGAGGTGCAATTTGGAACATACATACACACACACACTCACACACACACGTATCAGGTACAAAGCCAGTGAGTGTGGCTAATGACAGAACGGTCTCCCATCTCAGCTGCTAGACCCCACCCTGCTAGACCCCACCCATGGTCGTACGCAACCCTCGCACGCTGGGACCATCGCAACCAATTCGCACCGTCTAGCTGCCTTTGGGGGGTAGCGACGATGATCGCAGCGCGTGGTTGTCTGCGCGTACCTGTGCATGTACCTGCATACACCTGTGCATGTATCTGTATGTACCTGTGCACGTATCTGTATATATACCTGTATATACCTGTGCATGTACCTGTATATACCTGTGCACGTATCTGTATATACCTGTGCACGTCTGTACATGTACCTGTATATACCTGTGCATGTACCTGTATATACCTGTGCACGTATCTGTATATACCTGTGCATGTACCTGTATATACCTGTGCATGTACCTGCATATACCTGTATAAACCTGTGCATATACCTTTCCATACCTGCTCATATCTGTGCATGTACCTGTAAGCTACATAGTGGAATGGAATGTCGCAACTGGAATGTAATAAGAAGGGCTTCCGAGTGCAGCAGTGCGTGAGACGAAGATGCGGCAGCAGCGTAGACCGGTGAGCCTGTCGGTGTTATCTTTTTATTTGTCAGTTTGTGTTGCCTTTCAGATGCAACTGTACGGTCGATTTCTCTCCCTCTTTCTCTCTCTCTCTGTCTCTCACTTCTCTCGCCCTCTCTCTCACTTCTCTTGCCCTCTCTCTCGCTCTCTCTCTCTCTCTCTCTTTGACACACTGACATGATCACTGACATGGCTGTACCGTCTTCGCTGCGCGTCGCACCTTGGGACCATATCTAAAAGGTCCGCCCGCCAACGTGCGGGGACGCCCAGCCGCTAATGCCGCGTGGCGTATCACAAAGTAAAATCGACAATCAATGGCATCAACAGAATCGCGGAGGCACGCAGTAACCCTGCTAAGACATCGCCCTATCGGCTACTATCGCTTCTACGATTAATATAAAATTCAACAACGACCCTCGCGTAAACTTCTTTGTTGATTCGCTCCCCCGTCTCTTCTGCATCCGCGCTCGCTTCCCCCTCCCGGGCTCACGCCCTCCTCCCCCGCCCCCCTGCTGCATCCAATCCGAGTGAATCCGGTCGCACCCGCCCGCTCAGCGCGCGTCTAGTACGCCCGCGCCGGCTTGATCGCGAAGTAGTAGCAGATGTTGCCAATGGCGATGGCGAGGAAGATTCCCGTGAAGGTGATGATCGTCGGGACAACGCATCGGCGCAGGACGCCCGCCCGCCAGCTGACCTTCTCGTACGATCGGCTGCGTTGGATTCCTGGCTGGAAGATGGGCTGCTGCTCTGCTCCGTCTGCCATGGTGGGCGGTGGGTGCTGCAGACGATACAGACACACACGCGTGGGAGGGTTATCGGCCAGCTAGCGATGATGTGGGGGAGGGATGGATGATAGAGGATTAGCAAAAGACACGAGAGGGAGTTAGAGAGAGAGAGGTAACAGAGAAAGATAGAGAAAGAGAGTGGGGAGAGAGAGAGAGAGAGAGAGAGAGAGAGAGAGAGAGAGAGAGAGAGAGAGAGAGAGAGAGAGAGAGAGAGAGAGAGAGAGAGAGATAGAAAGAAATAGAAAGAGCGAAATGGACAGTGAAAAAGACAGAAGGAAGAAAAAAGCGAGATTGCGAATGAGAAACCACAGAATGAATGTGTAATAATGCAAACGGCGCAGTAAGTTTCAGAGAGAGAGAGAGAGAGAGAGAGAGGAGGAGAGGAGGAGAGAAAGAGAGAGATAGAAGGAAATAGAAAGAGCGAAAGGGACAGTGAAAAAGACAGAAGGAAGAAAAAAGCGAGATTGCGAATGAGAAACCACGGAATGAATGTGTAATAATGCGAACGGCGCAGTAAGTTTCAATCATAACACATTTCGCATCAAATGAGCTGCAACATCCCTACCCGCGATGCCGTAACGATGACGTTAACCTGGACACAACTGCCGTTTTCCAGCACCACACTTCCACGGATTAATAAACCACAGAACGACACCTGTACTCATCGGAACCAGGCAAAAAATTGCTTTTTTTCACGTGAGCTCTTTTTCGAGTCTGTGGAAGAAAATAGCTCTCATCAAAAATTTTACGGGAGCTATTTTGAGCCTCACGGGAGCGATTTCGGAGGTTTGAAGAGCGAATCGCTTATCGCTCGCGTGTATTTTTTACCCTGATTGGAACGTGTCGTGAAGGTGCAACAGCGCAGTACTGCGTAACGCCCTGGCACTGGCAGGTGACACAGCACAGACCCTGTGCTATGCATGCAGACATGCTCGCATGAGATACGGCAATACAGCGTGCGGTGCGAGAGTGCGTGGCAGGCAGGTGAGGCCAAAACAAAATATAGGTGTGGTTACCGTTTCATGCCGAAAAAAAATAGGGTAGGTAGGTAGGGAAAACATTTTATTTTATTGAAACATTTTATTTACGAACCATGTCCGTTTTTTTTTTAATATTTTTATTTTTTTTTTACTTTAAAGAAAATTGACAATAAAATGTTTAGGGTCGCTGGGAATAAATAGGGTCGGTAGGGAAACGGTAAAAACACCTATATTTTGTTTTGGCCTGAGAGAAGCGATAAGCAGTTTAGTAGAGATCGTGATGAAAAGAAATAACTAATCAAAACACGCATGCACATGCAAGGTCCGTAGTAGTACTCATTCTTTTATTAGTCAGAAAGCAAGCATGCTAGCAAATTATTTACACCTCTTCCGACTTCATAGAAAGACGTCGTAGAAAAGAATCATCTTGAGTGTTAATAGAGACAATCTCACCTAATAACTACAAACTACACCCTTTTACAGGGTTGTGCATAATAGTAACGTGCGAGATGAATCGGTTAACTTGAAAGCAGTCTAGCTTAGAAGAGAGGCGAGCAGAAAATTTGTTAGTCGACTAGATCATGTTAGAAACGCTATACGTCACACGTCGTGAAAATATTATCGACAATAAAGTTAGAGGTCGTTCTGCCGGCGCGTCGAGAATCGCCATGGCGACAACTCAGTACGCGCGATTCGGCTTGATAGCATAGTAATAGATGAGATTTCCGACGGCTATGGTGCACCACATGCAGAAAAACGTGAGCAGGAACGGAATGGCGCATCGCTGCATCACCCGGTGGCGCCACGGCGCGCTCTGCGAATCGACGTACGTTTTCCCCGACTCCATGATGCTGAAGGGAAGTTGGCGTTAGTACGGACGAGGGTGAAAAACAGTTAGGGTGACCAAAGCCATCGGGGGTACGTGCAAACGTGCGTCGCATGCGTTGAAAGAATGCCAAGGCATGCTGATGTGAGTTTTTTCAGAACTACATTAATTAGTTGATTAGTTAATTATAGGCTCGAAAAATATAAAAGCATAAACAGAGAAATTGAGATTAGTGTGCAAAGTAGAAATCAATTCATGCAGTGCGGAAGAACGCTGAAATGTTTCTACCTAAATCTGATGGGGGATAAAGACAGCTGAAAATCTTACCAACTGTCAAATATAAATCCAACGGTTTCTGACTTTGCTTTTTCTTCCCTTCCCTACTTCAGCCTATCAGCAAGCTCCTAGAAAACATGTTAGAATAGAAATAAGCATTCACATACAGTCCTCACATCACAGACACATCGCTCTTCACAGACTGTACACAGAGTCACAGAACGAACACTAGTCGCCTCGTTATTTGCAGAGTATAAAATGCTAAACGTATAAAGTCTACAGCATGCTGATGCAAAATGCACAATCATAAAATAGGCCTATATTTGCTCATGCTGCAGTGCATCATGGCATGACATTGACAAATTGATCAGCTTAGCACTTGCAGTGACTACCTTCACTTGTTCTCTCAACCCGTGTTCTCATCTCAAAACTAAAACGTGGGCTCTCCCGGGGACATTTGAACTAGCGCAAGCAGTATTGCCAGCAGCAGTACCCGAGTTTTCATGGATCCCTACTACTACTAGCACAATTGAAAAATTGGAAAAATTAGAGCTTTTTCTACTGCGACCTGCAGTGTTGCTCTGCCTATTCGATCAACTGTTACTTTCCATCTTCGATATATTAATCCTTTGGACTTTGAACAATAATCTTTACGAGGCTATGAGGTTAGCGACTACTCTGACTAGAGTAGTAGAGACACAAGTTCAAGTCCAAGTTCAAACTCGGACCAATCCAATGAAACAAGATTGACGATGCGAAGATGAATGCCAACCAAGATTCTGATCAGTGATGAGTACGCTTCTCAATTGCACTTGTGGTAAAAAGCATCAATAATAATGTAACAAGTTAGTAACACACACGGCAGTCTGAAGACACAACCAAAGACACTCAGAGTCACTGAGAGTGTGAGGGTAACAAAAAGGTCACGCCATGATTTGTCAATGTTTGGACTTTGGAAGTCTCCACTCATAACGCCGATTCCACGGGAACCATTTCAAATTTGAAACTGAAAATAACACTCAATCGTTCATTACTATTACACAGGAGCAGACGATATTAAACGTGCTAGTGTATATACTTACAGTAGACACAGTAGTGCAGACACTGAGATACGGTGAAATTTTTTAGCAGCGGTCGTTCCTGAACCACCTCAAATAACTAGATGCAGAAGGACGGGGCGTTCAACTACATCCGGGTACTTTAGTTTCGCGAATATACGTGGCGACATCTGTTACCCTGAATAGTTAAAATTATGACTTTGCTTGATTATAAATAATAAAACAACATTTATCTCAATAACTAGAGAAGTATCACCAAATATGTAAACTATATAATATCAAGAGTGAATAATAATATTAGTATTCACTACTGATAATATGTATAATTAATATCTTGATGTGCAACTTGTATGTAGTGTTGTAGTGTAACTTGTATGCTAGTGAATTATTATACATGATGCATCTGAAAATGCATATAAAAACCCATTTAGAAATTAATACAAAAATTAAATGCATACATACATTTTTATTAAAAACAATAATTTGGCAATTTTATTTCACGTTGAGCACAATCGTACTTAGAAACCAGAGCTTTTACACAATGACCACAGATACACAAGCAAACTTACAAACAACAAGAGAACATAAACATCAACGAGAACGACGACCATGACCTACAGCCTCATGCGTTTTCTACTCGGACCCACGACGCCACAGACCGCCTGATCTCTCGCCATCAGCCTCGTCGCCGCCGGTCCGGCGTCGAACTGCGACGGTGGCGCCCCCTCCGTGCGGATCCTCACGATGTGTTCTAACACGGCGTCGGGCATCGACGCGCGCCAGTCAGTCGCCGTGTCTGCGAACTCGGCGCGGCACGTCTCCGTGGCGACGGGCGACGCGGGAAACGCGCGCAGCACGTTGACGAGCGCGGCGAGGCGCGGGTAGGTGGCGCTGTAGCGCATTGCGAGCCGCGGCCACACGTCCGCGGGCCTCGCCCCGCCGCCGCCCACCGCCATGTTCTCCCAAACGACGCGCTTGAATTCCGTCCACTCTGCGAGAATTCTGCCGACGAATTCCGACTCGTCGTCCGCCTGCTCGTAGGGGGCGCCTCCATCGTCGTCGCCCTGCTCGTAGAGGGCGCCGCTACAGTCGGGGTAGCCGTCATCGTCCGGCTCCTCCTTGAAGCTCCAGTGACTCGTCGTGACGAGCGCCTCCTTCCCGGCGCCCCCTGGTGATCGCGAGGCGACGCGAACGAGCGAGTTGCGGCTGCCCCCGCCCTCCAGCAGGGGGCGAAAGTGCAGCGCGGCACAGGCGACGGCGTCGACGCAGAACGCGTCGCGCGCCGAGGCGTCGCCGAGCGGCCACAGCGTCGTGTCCAAGATGGCGGCCATGCCGACAATGCCAGCGGCCATGTTCGGGTCGAGGCGCGCGCGCACGCACACGGCAACTCGCGCGACTAGCCCCGCCGCATTGTTGCGCAGCTCCGGCGCCCCCTGGGCGGCGTCCGCGAGCGCTACTCCGCGGAAGCACGCGCCCGCTCCGCCGTCGAGCAGCGCCGCGAGTTCGTCGCCAGGTGGCGCCGGCTCTCGCTCGAGTTCGGCGATCGCGGCGTGGGCTCGCGCGACGGCGGCGAGCTTCGAGGCCGTCTCGACGGCGTCTCGTTGCCACGCCGACGCCGCGTCGACGATGGGCTCGAGGAGTCTCGCGAGGAGCAGCGCGTGCGAGACGAACGCGAAGCTTCGCAGCGTTGCCGTGGCGACGGCCGCCGCCAGCCCGTCGGTGCCGCCGTCCGCCCGCATCGCCTCCAGGTGGCGAACGACAATCGCGTAGCCTCGCAACAGGTGACGACAAGCTTCGACGACGTGACTGACTCGCGCGCGCCCGCGCGCCGCCCCCAGGTGGCGCTCCAGGAGCTGCGCGAGCCGCAAGACCTCAGGCCGGTAGGACGGGTTGCGCCGGTAGAGCGCGTGCAGCTCTCGCAGCGCCCCCTCTAGGCGGTCGAAGTAAGTTCCGGCGAGGGCCTCGCGCAGTGCGTCGTCCAGCCTATGACTCAGGCAGTCGACCCCCACAAGCCACGGCGCGCTCTCCCGTAGCCGCGCCACCAGGTCGCGCCACGCGGGACCGCGTCGCCGGCGACAACCCACGCGGGGGGATGCTCTACCGGGCGACACAGGTCGGCGCCGAGCAGGATCGGCGACCGCCGGGCGGCGGCGAGCGTCGCCACCAGGAGGCGCTCGATTCCGACAAGGCGAATAGAAGGATGTCGGAGGCCCGCGCAACGCGCGCAGCAGCCGGCAAGCAGCGTCTCCGGCCGGGCGCGCATCTAGCGTACAGCGCTGTGAAAGCCGCGCGCGCCGCGCCGCCAAGTCGAGCCAGGGTCATGGCTCTAAACGTCCGCATATCGAACGGAAAAGAACGGCGTCCGGGCGAGGGATGACGCGCCACCCGGACGTCCTCGGCCATCGTCCCTCCGCCGACGGCGGACACGAGCCGGAGGCAGGTGTAGTCCGTGGCGCCACCTAGGTCGACACCGTGTCTCTGCTCAAGGGCGAGGAGAGCAGGAAGCATCCGGAACGGGGCGTTTTCCCGGCACATTGTGTAGGCGACGTCCACCATCCTGGAATAAGATACGTAATGGTCCGGTGTGAAATCAAGGAGCAGGTCAATGTGCAATAAAACATATTTTCAAAATAACGAAATAAATGGGGTTAATAATGAGGCAAATTGGTTTATTGTGTTTGTCATTATTACCACCGTGATAATATATATAAAAGTAATATATATATAATATATATGAATAAGTACCGTTACATACATAAATTAGCAATTAAATGAATAGTTTAAGAAATAAATAAATATATATAGATATAAATATGTGCAAAAGAGCATAAAAATACCAGTGAGAGATGTGGACAAGAACGAGAAAGGAACGGGAAAAATAGGCGGCTATTTCGAGTGAAACAACATGTGATTCATAACGTTTGCCTGCACAGAGTGCTATAATAATTTCATGAGTATTCCGCATTAAGGCAGGAATTGCTTCTGCTCTCACTAAAAGCAGGACCACCGCTTGTCATACGAATACTCCTAGGCGGAGATGAATCGCTCCTAAACCTCCGCCGCTCCCACATGCCAAACGCACGCCTGCGATCACCTTCTGTCCCATCACTTCACGCGCGGTCAAGGCGTTGCTGTGGAAGAGTTCGGTTTTCCAGCCATAAATTTTAGAAATGAATGATTTTGCGGGGTGCAAGGTGGCGAGGTGGAGGTGACTTTCGGGGGCATCGCACTATGCCCTATATCTCGCCATTATCATTTCCAGGCACGGCTAATGGCCCCGTCATAGATGGAGCCGCGGGCAATGTTTTTTAATTAAGGTCTCTACAGGATGACGGCGAGCTAGTAAGGAGTTTTTTTACGCAAATTTGGGCATGTGACAAATCCAAATTATCAGCGCGCGATCAAGCGGTGACGAGAACCGATAGCCGAAAATTGCTTAGACGCGTGAAGGATGGGGAAAAGAAGTGGAATTAGAGAGGCGTTTGGCATAGAAGCGGAGGGAGGTTTAGGAGGCCCATATCTCCCGCGCTAGGAGTATGGCGGTATTGACAGCAGGTTGGTCTTGTTTTAGAGAAGCAAAGAATCTGGCTTAATGCAATACCATGAATTAATTATACGACGCTCGGACAGGGTCAAAGTAGAAAATAATGGTGTCGTGAAATAGTGCACTGATTTTTCCCGTTTTTCCGTTGTACACATCTAGGTGATTATTAGCTCTTGTATAGTGTATGACAGAAATACGCCAACTTTCCAATCACATGAAACTTAGCTTTTTCACGTGGACCCTGCAGGGCGATGTTTTTATTCGGCTCGACAGTTTCTCGCTAGTCGTCGCTGCATCTGCGGTCCGCGACGAGTGTAACCTGCGACAAATAGACACGTGTCACAGATTTTAAAGTAGTCTAAACAATACTTATAACCTGCACAGCACGGACGATTTAACGCACCAAAGCAGTGCAACGCCGCACCAGTGCGGCAGACAGAAGCACCATGCACACAGGATGGGCCCGCGCTACCATCGGACCAAACTACGTAGCACCTAGCTAGGGGGGCGTCGAGCACATCAGGGACACGCTGATAAAAACCTTAACAGTCGTCAAGTCGCGAGCAACGACGCGTGCATCCGCTCCCATGTTGCCGCTACGGCTGGCGGCACCGCGCACTCGACCACTGAAGCGGGGGTTCACCGCCACGGACCGCCGATGGTCGGAACGTTCTGACAGGTCCGGTGTGGACCGTGCCAATTCCGGTGTGACGGATCCGATTCCGGCAATGGGACCGTCGCAACCATAGCCGAAGCTGCAGAATCTCTGACTTCCAGATGCAACATCCGAATGTCCGGACGGCGGAACATCCGGACACATCGGGACGACCTCGAGGCGACGCCGGGCCATGACCGGTTCCTGACTCTGGGAACGACCTCCGACCCAGGCGGGGTGAGACCTCTACACGGCGGCGTGACCTCTGACCCCAGCGTGCTTGCCAGCTCAGAGTTCGAGGCCGCGCTGAGTGCTGCTGCTACCTGGCATGCTTCTTGGCAGTTGGTCCAGCTTGAGATCGCGCTGCCCTGAAACGATCATAAAGGCTCATCGTTGGAAAAAAAAAAAAAAGGCTGGATATCGGCTCGATGGGCCCGGACACGAACCGGCTGAACCGCTGCCCCCCACAGTGCTGTCGCCTCTCTGTCCTTCTCTCTCTCGCGCTTTCCCTACCCTTCTGCTCTCTCTCTCTCTCATGTCTCACTTCACTTTCTTGAGCTCTCTCTCTCTCTTTTTCTCTCCCCTCGTCTACGCCCCTTTCCCTCGCCCTATGATTCTCCCTCCCCTCACCCTCTCTCTCTCTGCTTTCCCCCTCCCCTCACGCCCTCTTTTCCCCCTCGCCCTCCCCCCGCGCTCGATCACGCCGGATGGCCCGATGCCATCGACGAGGCCGCGGCTGAAGTTGCGGTGTTTCCGCAGCAGGCTGCAGAACTTGCCGCACAGCTCGCACGTGATCTTCACGCACAGCTCGACCGGTCCCGGGAACACGTCCGTGTGCACGCGCATCCACAGTCCGTTAGCGTCCAGCTGCGCGCACCACTGACGCACGGTGGACAGCTTCACGGGCATCGCGCGTCCTGCAACAACAACAACAACAACAACGACCGATTACATCTACGTCCATACCTACGTGCATTTACCTACGTCCGATTTGATTCTGTCGTCGATGTTCGTCCGCAATGACAGAAAGAACGAGTAAAAGGATCCTTACGGACCTTAGAAAATGCCACAGGCACAGACAGTGACGTGAGACACAGACGTAAACACAGACGTAAACAGTATTATTCAGTAATATTAATATTATTATGAGATGCCTTCTATCACACTGGTGCAGATAAGGTCTATGTCCCCCTGACCTCTGTTTGACCTGGTTCGTTTAGCTATTTCTGACTAATAATAGTAATATATATATATAGTCAGGAGTCTATCAATTGATAGACTCCTGATATAATATATAATATATATAGCCTATAGGGTTAGGGTTAGGGTTAGTCAGAAATAGCTAAACGAGCCAGGTCAAACAGAGGTCAGCAAATACGCCGCCCCCTTTTTGTCCACTTAGACAGATATGTTAGACAGGGGTCTGAAAACAAACTCCGCGAAAACTGGGCGGAATCCAACCGACATTTCGGGCCCCTAAACATTTTTGGGGGTGGCGTGCCTTACGGGTAAGACGTAGTGGCTCCTACAAGAAACCCCAAGAAATGCTGTCAATCAGCGACCACGCGCTCGCTTATTGGGCGCTACGCGATGATGTGGGCTACTGCCAAGTATAGCGTCATGTCTATCACAGAGGTTTTAACGAAGTCTGGTACGGCGCTCCATGTGGATGGGTGCGGTCTAGATGCTATCTCCAAAACCGCCGCCAAAACCGTACGTGGCAGATTTTTACCAACCTCCTGACCCCGCGCTGCCGGTGGCGATGGCACGTCGTGCGAGCACGTGCTGGCGTGGCCGTGCCACTTTTTACACATAGCTAATCCTACGTACACGTACATACTGGCCCCTGCTGCAGCGCGCTCCTGCAGCAGCAAACCAGCAGCAGCACCAAATACTGGTCCCTGCTGCAGCGCGCCCTGGAGCAGCAAAGCAGCAGCAGCAGCAAATGCCTTCCCCCAAGGCCGCCGTAGTCAAGCCGGTCTACGTGTGACAAAAACTGCGCGATGTTACGCTTCCCGCTATACGGATTCCCGCGCCCTCCTTCGGCGCGCGAATTCGTATAGCGGGCAGCGGTCGCGTGCGCCCAGTCCCGCGGAAGTGCGCGGCTTAACCGCTCTCCGCGGTCAGGGAACAACGCATCTTTTGCGCAACGCCATCTTGTACCCGGTCTCTCTGGATACAAATTTAAAAATTACAAAAATGTAACCCAAACACAGGTGACAGGATAGGATGTAACCCTATCCTGTGTTTGGGTTCACTTTAGAGTCCCTTTAGGCTTTATATTGAAGGGACTCTAGGTTACATTATTGTATCTAACTGGTTACCTGCCCTAATCCTCCATTTTCATTTTTCGTTGATATTGAGATAACCGTCAACACACATCTACTGGCATAAAAAACTAAACCTTATTTACATTTGCTACTCGTAGTTCTAGATTCGCCCACTACGTGGCGCGCGTGCTGTGCAACTTCCGGTTGGTAACGTATGAAAATGGAAAAATGAAACGTAAACGAAAAATACGAAAACATTACTCCTATCACGTCCACGACGCTATCCACTAGGATAATTAATAACATTAATAATTGCAATAATACATAAAAAATATAAATGAAAAATACGGAAACGCCCGAATTAAAGACGAACGTTAACATCCAAAGATGGCAGCCTCCTTGAAGCCGAAGCAACTGTACACAACGATGAGTGACCGGCGCTTTTAAACAAGACTTGACCATTTATCAGCGGTGAATTAATCTAAAAAATGTAAGTAAATTAAAACGTGATAGTCAAAATTTCGAAATCTATGTGATTGTTTTCTCTTGCAACTGTATGAATGCTTTTGTAACAGCTCAGCTGAGCCAACTGCGTTCGTTCCTCCCACCACGCCACTGCCACGGGTGATAGTGACAGTTTTACTGATACCAGGAGTAAGATAATATAGATCTATATTATCTTACTCCTGCTGATACTGATACTGATACTGATAGTTACAAGTTACTACTTGAAGTTTACAAGATGGTTCGTCATGCACAGCCGTCGTACGAATTTTATTTTACTCTTTAGTCAGTTTAGTCACTCGTAATTTTATAAAAAAACATGGTAGAGTACTAGAGATTAGTAAACTCATTCAGATTTCAGTACAAATTACAATGTTTGTTCAGTGTTCATTCATTGTTCATAAATTCAATGTAGTGGTTGACCATGAGTTGATCAACGTTAGCCTGCGTGCATTGTCTCTCTCCTGTCTTCATGCCCCTTGGTCTGGGAAGATTATTCTTTACAAGGTTTTGAGGTTAATGCATGGGATCAAGGAGAGTTTGGGACTCCCGCAATATGTTTTCGCACATTAGCTCTAGTACTATAGCCCGCGTACATTGACTGCCGCAGGGCTATAGAACATTGTCGGCTGGAAATACCAACTGCAACCTGTCCCCACCTGTCCCCACGAAAAATGGATCGCAAAACGCAAAATTATCGGGCTTTTTAACACTTATCTACGTGGACATCTCACCTATCTTTTTGAACACTTTACACAACTTTACACATAGACTCGCAGGCAAAGTAGAATAATGTTGTCGTGAAATAGCACTATTTTCCCGTTTTTCCGTTGTACACTCTAGGTATTATTAGCTCTTGATATGTGTATACAGAAATAGCGCAACTTCCATATAACTTACTTTTTCACTGCCTGCAGGCGATTTTTATTCGGTTCGAATTTCTCGCTAGTCGTCGCTGCATCTGCGGCCGTGTACCTGCACAAATAACACGTGTCACAGATTTTAAATAGTATAAACAATATCTTATAACCTGCACGCACACGATTACGCACAAGCATGCACACGCCCACGCGCAGACAGACACACATGCACACACACAAACACTAGCTAGCTAGGGGGGCGCGACACACAGGGAACGCTGAAAAAACTTACCTCGTCAATCGCGAGCACCGCGTCATCCGCTCCCTGTTGCCGCTACTGCTGGCGGCAACCGCCCTCACCACTGGAAGCGGGGTTGCCACCCACGACCCCGATGCGACCTCTGACACCGGTGTGACCTCCAATTCCGGTGTGACCTCCGATTCCGGCATGACCTCCAACTCCGACGTGATCTCTGACTCCAGTGCAACATCCGAATCTGACGCGAACTCCGACCATGGGACGACCTCCGACCCCGGCATGACCTCTGACTCTGGGACGACCTCCGACCCAGGCGTGACCTCTGACCCCGGCGTGACCTCTGACCCCACTGTGCTTGCCAGCTCGAGTTCGAGGGCGCGCTGGTGCTGCTGGCTAGCTGCATGCTTCTTGCAGTTGTCCAGCTTGAGTGCGCCCGCCCTGAAACGATCATAGGCTCATCGTGGAATGGCTCGATGGCCGAACGAACGGCTGAAGCTGCCCCCCAGTGCTGTCCCTCTCTGTCTCTCTCTCTCTCGCTCCTTCTCCTCCCCTTCTCTCTCTCTCTCTCTCATTCTCCTTCACTTTCTTGCTCTCTCTCTCTTTTTCCTTCTCTCTCGACCTGCTCACCCGCTTGGGGCTGGTCCAGTCCCTGCCCCTCCCTCCCCCTCGTCTCTCTCTCTTTCCCCCTCCCCCCCCCTCTTTTTCCCTCCCGCTGCCCCTCGCTCTCAGCCGATTCCGACTCGACTGAGGCCGCGGCTGTGAGATTGCGGTGTTTCCGCAGCAGGCTGCAAGAAGCTTGCCGCCAGCGAGCGTCGCACGTGATCTTCACGCACCAGCCTGCGATCCGTCGGAACTACGTTCCGTTCTGCACGGCATCCAACAGGTCGCGTTAGGCGTGCGCAGTCTGGGCGCGCACCAGCTGCGGCAGCCGTGACAGGCTTCACGGGGCATCGCGAGTCCTGCAAACAACAGCAAACAAACAACAAGACGAATTACCTGTCTTCGTCATGAGCTAACTGTGCATTTACTAACGTCGATTTGATTCTGTCGTCAAGGTTGCGTCCGCACTGACGCAATAAGAAGCGAGTAAAAAGGATCTTACGGACCTTA